>NW_010124579.1:0-6342 GCF_000699245.1 Pterocles gutturalis
GAAGCGGGGCAGGCAGCTGGACGGCTGGACTGGCCCACCCGAGCCAGGCCCTGCCCAGGGCCGCGCCAACCCCATTGTTCTGTGCCCCTTCTTCAATATGTTATTTGCAGAGGTGCCGATTGTCTCAGCCTGGCCTGAGGTGGGTTCAGCTTAAAGCTGGGAAACTTTTCAGCAGTTTCTTACAGAAGATAGGTGGTGGTGCCCTTCCCCCACTCCCCTCCCCCTTACCGAACCTTGTGGGGGGAGGAAAGGAGGGGGAGAGGCGGGGGAATCCTTAAGAGTCACTTAAAATGGAGCCACCACTGTAACCCCTCCCTTGCCACCAGCAGCAGACTGGAAACTAGGGTAACTCTTTAACAGTTGCTTAAGGAGCCATTACACCCCTCCCTGCTACCAGACAAAATCCCCCACACAAAACCGTAACAATACCCCATGGGAGACATACCCATGTTGGATTTTCTATTAAATAAAACTTAAGCAAGCTTATTTATATCCTCGTCTGACCCTTTTATAAAATCTATTTTTACTCTGGATCATTAATGTGAGTATAGGGTCTGTAAGGATGGAAAAGAACAAAGTAAGAATTTTCCATGTCTATTAACCCAAACTGGAAAGTGTGGGGATTAAGGCAGTACAAACACATGTATTTCTAAGCACGTAATTGGCCACTTTGAACAGACTATTAGACTTAACAACGTGTAAGCAATTTATTCTGACTTGCTTATATCAAGATGGCATGCCTGATGCTCTGCTACAGAAAAATACCTGGTGGCTGGTTAATTCCAGTGCAAGTATTACAGCTGCATGTTCAGGTGGTTTCATCTCCTTTGTTTGCACGCTACAAATCATAAAGCCTGCTACTGGTTTGCGCTCAGTGAATTATCTGAGTTTTTGCAAAAAAGAAGTGTTGAAACCACATTTTTCTCTGAAAATGTCATAGATTATTGAAATTTTTTTTAGGAATTCTCATTGCAACAGTCAGCTCACTGGGTTGTGGTCAAGGTGTGTTTTCTTGACTATCTGGTTATTTGCATTTGTTCGTAGTTTGATTTTTGTTTGTTTCTTTGTTAGTAAACAGGAAGTTATACATTGAAAATTATTTTACATGATGTCTCTCTTCCCATCAGTCCCTGAACTGTAAAATGGTGTCATGTACTGTTTTGTTCAGCTGACTAACTGCATCTACATCTATAAAATGACTCAGTCCTCAGTAGTCAGAGGCTCATCTTACTATTTTATTTCCCTTAAGGAACTCTTTAAATAAAACATCAGAAATGAAAATGTGGTTCATTGGTTATTTACTTTGTTTTATAAACTGTTATCTTTCTGAATATAATTCACTTCTTCAAGGTTGAAATTCTGAGTGTAAATATTAGCTCAAATGATGGAAAGTGCATGCATAAAACTTTAAGCACAGTGCTGGAAATCTTTCCTCCTCTTTGTTCCCAGGTACAGCCCCTTCTTGGTACCTCAGGCTTGCAGGGGGACGATTTGGCCATAATGCAACTTAGAGAAATATATTTTGCTCCAAGGCCTCTGGAACAGAGAGAGGGAAGTACTAAATTTACAAGAACTTCAGTTTAACACTTCCGATTTTATGCTTTACATTTGCATAGTCATGTCAATTTTATAATGGCACAAAACAGCACTAAAACATGCAATCCAGCATAATCCAATTACTATTTCACTCTCTCAGGAATGTCTTATTCTAGATAGAAGAAAATCAGCAAGTGTGATTATTTTATGGATTCACATGTACACTTGGTACTACAAGTAAGCTATGTCAGGGTATTTGCCTTTGTTTTCCCATGTAGCTGTTATTGAGAGGCTGTCTTAGTGCTGTGACATGGAAGGACATCATAGTCTTAAAAGGTTATTTCAAAAAGTATGAAAGGGGTGCACTTATTACAGGCAAATTTGCCAGTGTCTCAAAACAGAGTTTGCAGGGTTGTTCTTCTTCTTTGGGGGAATTTTCTTCTGCCCCCACTTAGTGTGATACCCCCTGCGCAGCATCAGTATTCTCAGGGGTGTGCAGGTATGTGTCCTAGGGAAGTTTTCTTACTTAAGCCCCCCTTCCAGTGACAGCACCATGTCAGGAGGAGCGAGCTGTAATGATGATGTAAGCTTGCTTTGTTACTCATAGTTGTTGCCAACATGTGTTTATAAAAATTCCCCTTGGATGTCAGATGAATTGGGCAAGACATGATTTCTGTGTCACAATTGCAGCTGAAGAGAATAATCTGCAACTGGCACAGCAGCACAGCTTCTAGAGGTGACATCTCCACTCCACCAGTAGTTTTTCAAATGCTGTGAAGTTCATTTTGTTTCTGACATTAGGACTGGGGGAAGAAGGCTGCTTTTGTTATTTTTCAGGCTCTAAATGTGTTTCTTTCCTCCTTTGCTGTGAGACAAAGGTTGTTCCTTCCATGTATTGGGTTTGCTTAGACACTTGCAAGGGATTCCTAGGAAAGGATGTGTTGCAGTGCTACACCTCCAAAGGGCTGGGATCAGCAGACTCTATTGTTGTGGTCTGAGATAGTGATCAGGAAGAGATCTTCTGTCTGTCTGTGAAGGCAATAAGAACATGTACAGGGGAATCTTATGACCAGCTATGGCTGAGTAGGTCAGGGTAGTGCAGCCACCATGGAAACTAAACAGAAGCCAGAGAACATAGCACTGATACTTAAGGCAAATATTTAATTTTAACACTCAGGTATTCAGTGTCCCAAAATTCCCTAAACAGGTTTTGCCTCCATTACAAAAGTACTGGTAAAATTATTTTTTATGTTGGGACCAAAATTCAAATCTCAAAAGTCACAAGGCGTGTCAGTGTGTAGCTCAGGTCTCCAACGTTCTCCACCTTCTCTAGTCTGAAGGGCCACACAGTTCTCCTGTCCTATCCGACCCTGCTGCCAGGTTGTGCTCCAGACTCCAGGACTCAGGCTCCTCACCCCAGCTTTCTATGAGGACACCCAGAAAGCACCAGTATCTTCTCTCAGCCTTACCTTTGTTTTCTCTTCAAAACAGGTTGGGCCTTTTCAGGCAAGCTTCTCTCCCTGCCCTCTCCTGAAGCTCTGGGAGTAGTACTGCTTATTTGCAATTAGTGAGGCTGCCCTTCAGGGTTAATTTCCTGAATTAGGTGAGCCTGTCCCTCTGTCTAGTTTTCCAAAAGTTGTGGCTTTTTTTGAGTGAGCATTGTCTCAGTCTCACGAATCCCAACCTCCTCTTCTAGTTTTTCCTTTCTGCTTCTCTTCTGAATGTACCTGCCTCCCCAGCAGTGCCTGCAACATGGGGGGAATTCAGAAAGGCACCTACCGACCTTACACTGTGCCTGCCGGTGGCTTTAGGAAGGCAGAAGAGCTGCAGCTCTGCTGCCTCTGAGCCCTGTAAAAGGGTGAGGATAAAGCCAGTAGGATGTGCTGCGGGAACTGAGAGGCTGTGGAAAGGTTTCACCGCGCTATGGTAATATTAATACAGCATTATGAGGAATGCCCAAATGGGTGATTAACTGTCAAATTGTGATGCTGTGCCTGTGCATGATGGTATCTGGGAAAAATGCAGCGAGGCAAACTAATTAAAATACTAACCTGGAGTTTGTCTACATGTCTTTGCTTTTTTATCCCCTCTTCTTTTTCTCAGTATTTTTCTACTCATTTCCTTCCTTGCCCTTCACTTTCCCTCTTTATTATCTATATAATTCCCTTTTATAATTTTCTTCCTATATAGCTTCTTGCATTTTCTGTTTCTCTTAGCCTCTCTGAGCCCCATATTACATTTACCCTTCTGTTAATCAGTCCTTCCCCAGGTCCTGCCACCTCATGGGAACCGTCATTCGAGGGCTTTAAGGCCAATTTTTACAGTTTTTCCTCTCTTGTTCTTCTCTTATCTGCTTCACAGGGGTAGGGACTGTTAGTCTGAGTGACTAACAGGCAGAGTGCTCCTGTTGTGGCTGCTGCTGCTGGAAGAAAAAAATCCACTGAATGTCCCCAAAGGGACCCTACCAAAGTCCAATTGAATATTCACTGTGTTTTACACACCGATTAGGTGCTTCACATAAAATCTATTTCTATGCAGTCACAGTGTAACGTTTGTGCATAAGCTGGGAATGATGAAGGCGCGGGTGGCACAGAGAGGGAGAAGAATTAAGCAGGCTCTCTAAATGTATTGTCACAAAAATACTTATTCAACCAAGAAGGGGAAAGGACTGCTGTCTCTTTCATAGGTATGAGAAACAGCATGTTCCTGGAGTTGTTTCTTTGGATTTTCAGCTATGATAGTCCAGCTGTTATGTCATTTGCTGTCACTAATTACTGCAAGACTTGAGCTAATCTTGCTCCTGAAGAAGTCCAGCTCAGTTGGGCAACTCTGGTGTTGTCTCCCTGGGCGGCAGCAGGAGGGGCTCTGGGACACATCTCTGAGCCAGCCCCATTTCTGCTGTGCTCTCAACAGCTCTTCCCTGGCATGGTCCATGTGCACAGGGCTCCGGAGGGGCTGGAGGGGCCTGGGCAGCGCTGCTCCCAGCTCACCAGGCCCAGCTTGGCGAGAGCCACTGCACAGCCCCGGGCAGCCCCATCCTGTGGCTGCCTCCACAGCTGCAAGTGCTTGAAGGCAGAGACAAAGAACAGGCGTTTTTTAAAATCATGAACTACTTGTTACACTTGGGAGCTCTCTGGTGATGTGCCCTTCTAGAAGACTCTCCCTGTTAAAAGCAAGCTTATTACCAATTCACAGAACAGCTGAGTTAAATTGACATCATTGGGTATTACCCAAAGTGTGAAATTATTTAGAATTAGATAGCCTATTCCCCTCACAAACAATTTGATTTTAAATTCAAAGATAAATTTTAGGCACTCTTAACACAGCAGAAGCCACCATGCCACAGCCAGAGGATGAGCTGCTGCTCTGGATGCGGGAGCTGGAGCCCCCTCCAGCAGCTGCCTTTGGTACCCCCTGGGGAGCAACGCTGCAGGGCTGCCACGCTCCCCAAACTGTGGGGCACAGCCTCCATGAGGCTCGCATCCCACACCAACAGTCAGAGGCTTCACAGGATTCGGCAAATTAATAATCACTTACAAACTCAGAAGTTTTTAATGGTTTTTAAACTCAAATTTAATTTCGTTTTCAATCAAGTTGTGTCAAATTTAGCTGAAGATTAGGTGACAAGCACTCAGGCTGAACTGCTGCTCTGTACTGCTTTGCTTTCCTGACAGCCCCAGATGAGTAGATTTACTTCTTTTTTTTTTTTTTTTTTTTTTGGGGGCATAAAGGCAGGGGTGAGTGTACTTGAAAGAAAATATCTGCAATCCCCAAAGCCTTTGTTATGCAAGTAAGCAAACAACACTAATGTAAAATGCCATTGTGTGACATTTGCAACACTAAATATACAATTTTGTGCTGGGCAGAAAATGTTTTTTTTTTCCTGATGCATAGCTTGAGTTTTGAGTTATTTTCTGGCTTTCCCTGTGACTAGAGAAAGGATGTTGGGCATGATAGATAAACTGGAAAGTCTTTGAGGTTCAGATTGGCTGTATAAATCGTATGTTTGAACCTGAGTCAATCCGCCAGAAATTATTTTCACTCAGGTTAGATTGGCGAGCATCCTTGTTTGCTTTTTGATTTTGTTTTTTTTTTCTCTTGCTTCTGCAATGTGGGTTGTAACCAGCTTCCTAGGATTGTCTGAACATTTTTACTTAGTAAACTTAGCAGCTTTGCCCTCAAACATCTCTCTGCTCTGTTCCTCTGGTGCACTGTATTTTATACGGTTTTTAGTCTGCTGTACTAAAAGCATTAAATCGAGTGTTGACAAGCATTTTGTCATTTATGGCTTTGTAGGCGTGGGACATGGGCGTTCACCAGACTCCTCTAGGCAGAAATGTCTGTAGCATGACTGCTGATGGTTGCTGGGCCCCAACCTGCCTGATCCCTTCCTCCAGCCTTCCCAACAAAGGGTTATTTTCTTACAAGAACCTTATAGAAAATTTATTTTAATAGTTTCTTGCAGAGTTGGACTTTAAATTTCAGAGTCCAGACCATTGTCCACACTCTTGGAGCTGCCATTTTAAAACAAAAGATGCTCTGTCTTTCTAAATTCTAGGTGGGATTTATTTGTGTCCCCTGTTACATCTTTTTTGCTCCTGTTCCAGAGGAGAGACTCCTTTGCACACAGCTAGTGATGGGATTTTTGCACGTAAACATTTTTTTCCTTAGTTTGAAAGGATATCTTCCTATGTGCTTTCTCTTGCTAGGTGTTTTCGTATGCACCTTTGTGGTGGGTTAGCCCTTGGCTCGGGGACAAGCCACACACACCCGCTCACACAGGTTCCACCCCCATCCACTGATAGG
>NW_010124579.1:6653-9477 GCF_000699245.1 Pterocles gutturalis
CTACACGGAGCGTGTGGGGGGGGGGTTGAGTGCACCGCTCCCGGACGCACTCATGGAACGGAGATAACAGCCCGAGCATCCCAGACCGAAGGGGGGAAAAACGACCACCTGGCCCCAGCTAACTATCCCCCCGGAGAGGGAGGATCCCGAAACTCACGGAATGGAGATAACAGTCCCAGCGTCCCAGACCGGAGTGTGTGTGCGGGGGGAAAGGCCTTGGGAGAGCAATGCGGAGCCAGAAGAGAGCACCGAAATCGAAAACAGAGCGAAGGCAAAAGAGAGCACTCTTCTGGGTGTTCTTAGCTATATACTGGGCATGACGTGCATGTTATGGAATAAATCATTGGCTATTCTGAGTTTCAGTCTTAACATAAGGGCAAATCCTATGCTAGCAACCGGCTGTGTCTCTTTGCTCGTCTGCTGACCTTGGCAGTAGAACAAAACATCGGTTATCAGCTCATCTGAGCGTAAATCCAAAACACAGCCTCTTGCTAGCTATTTATGAAGAAGAGGGAGAAAAATTAACAGAGTTAACTTTAAGCAGTCTGTGCTTAACCCACGACAACCTTCTTTCTTTTCCTGGTAATTAAGCATCTCAAGCTGGTAGCAACTTCCAGGCTGTCCCTCTGCCTAAGTAAGCTATCCTGAGTGTAAGCCTAGAGTCAAACAGAAACAGCTCTGTTCTCTTCACTCCTGTGATCTCACATCAATTCACCAGTTAGTATTTCCTCTTGTCAAATGAAGCAATAGCAAAGCTTTGAAATGATGTTGCGGCTTTCCAAAGAACAACTTCCCACTCCTTCTCTCACGTCCTTGTGGCTTTCTCTGTATATTTGGTAAGTACATCAGCTTCCTCTTGAAATGATCCCCAGTAGAGCACTTCAGCTATTTCAACCAAGGGTTTTCTGAAGGTATTTTTTTTAAAACTAGCTTCTACAGCACAATTTGGTTATAGTGAACAACAATAACTAAGATCCGTCTGCCTTTGAGAGCCAGTCTTGTACGCACTAATGCACGTGGTGCACTCTGTGCCTGGAATATCCCCACTGGATTCCATCAGTGGTATTGTTTGCAGACACAGAGTTAAGCACCTGTGTAAGTGCTTGCAAGGTGATGGCTTTAAATCTCACTAGAAGCTAAAAAGATATGCACTGCAGTACAGTGGAGACTAAACCAAGAAAACTCACATTCATTGTCTCCTTTTTTTATTTTTATTATCTGTGTTTCTAAAGTGCACGTTATTTAGCAACACGTATAATGAAGAGGACAGCCATGATCTTCCAAAGAATTTCTTCACCCCACTCCAACACTTGTCAACACTTTGATCTAGGCAGGATATTCAGGAAACTTGCAGTCTGGCAATTTCCCAGTGATGCTGAGTGAATATCTGATATGACAGAAGACACCAAGGGCTACAGGATTTAATCCTAGCACAGTTTTTCGGATTAATAAATTACATAACCAAAACCCCTCGAGTTAGTTTGTTGCTGTTACTGCAGTATCAAATTTGGACCTAGGCTTCTCCAGTGTTTCCCTTTGTTATAAGTGCCTAGGAAATCACAGAAAAACAGTCTTCTGAGTTGAGAGGATTTAAAACGCTTATGGATTTGAAAGTAAGGACCATATCAGGAGTCAGATTACTGGCCAGCCTGCAGTGCAGAGATCTTGGATGATATGCTGTCATTGATACCTTTGGCTCAGAGGAGAAGTTATTTGGCATGGAGTTGTTTGCAGCATGCAAGTGGAGCAGGAGCAGCCTGTCTTAGTGGCCTGAATCTTCACATAAATCAATGGAAATCCTGGCATGGACAGCATATGTTCAATGAAGTTCACAATTTGTACAGCATTTCTGTATGAAGCTTCATGGTGAACTGAACAATGACTTAGGATATAATAGGCTATTCACAATATCACAGGGTTTTCCGGGGGACATTGCTAATACCAATGCACTGTGCCAATCCAGAACAGTTGAAAAAAAAGGATGTTTAGAAAGCTGGAAAGATTTTGTTCACAGTAACACACAGTGTCAATGAATTGTGCAATGGGAAGTCTGTAAGTATGGATCATTCTGGGTGCTGAATGAAGCGGAGGAGAAATGATGCCTTTCAGAGCTTTTGTTTCAGACTTGGAGCAGCTTTTGGTCTTCATCATCAATTTCCATTGCTGTTTTTTAAGATGTGTCTGTAAACAAAGGACTTGGAAAATGTCTTTTTTAAGGGTGAAAAAGAGTGGAAGACTTTATGAAGCAGAAGTCAACAGATTCCAAAGAATAACAATATAAGCAAGTCAATAAATATTGAGTGGTAGGTAATAAAATTCCTTTCAGATTTGTATAAGAAAACAGTACATTGTATAAAATCACAAAATAGATGACCTTTCTTCCTTTAAAAGCCTCAGCAATTTCTCTTTAACAACAGCAGAGTATATGGAAATACTATTTCCTAAATAAACTAGGAAAACTTAGGAAATACTATTTCCTAAATAAACAATGTCATTCTGCTTACCTTAAGGAAATGTGCTTTGGTAACAGGAGTTTCAGCACTCATTGTCTCCCTTCCCTTTCTGTAGGACAGTTGCACTGACTTATATGAGTTAGCCTAGCCTTGGCTGTGATGGAGAAGGAGGCAAGCCAACTCAAGGGGGACCATGTTCATAGGTATATGAGAAAATTACTTCTTACTTCAATGATGCACGCTACAAGGCATGGCCAAAGGTGCAGCAGTTCATTTCAGAGCAGGAACCAGGCAGCCCGATATTACATACATCTAAGTATGTCCTCTCTCTCTATCAAGCAATATTTGTGGCAGAAGGGTTTAGAGCTTGT
>NW_010124580.1:0-833 GCF_000699245.1 Pterocles gutturalis
ACGACCCCAATCCCTCCGGAACAGCCCCAATCCCTACGGAACAGCCCCAATCCCTATGGAACAGCCCCAATCCATGTGGAACAGACCCAATCCCTACGGAACCCATATGGCCCCAGAGCCTGACCCCCCCTCCCCAGTGCCGGGACCAGGGCTAGATCTCACCGGGCTGGGACTCTCTGGTGTCCCCAGTGTCCCAAGTGTCCCCAGGTGGCTTCCCCAGTGACACCAGTGCCAAATGGGGTCCCCCCCAGCCAGCATGGCTGCCTGGTCACTGTCCTCAGTCCCTGTCCTCCCACAGCCACCATCCCTTGTGTCCCCAGTCCTTGTCCCCCCCACAGCCACCATCGCCCCTCTCCATGTCCCCAATCCCACCATGTCCCCAGCTGGGCCACCCGTCCGAGACATTGGGTGCCACAGGGAGGGGACAGGGCACAGGGAGGGGACAGGGCCATGGGAGGGGTTGATGCCCTCTGGCCTTTGCTGCCGGGGACGTGTCCCCTGTGCCACCCTCTGCCACCAGCCCGGTGTCACTGGGGTGAGTCCCATCACCTGGCAGGGGACAGAGCCACCGATCCTGGTGACACCTCTGCATTAGCCACTAAGTGAGGTGACCAAGTGAGGATCCCTGTGCAGCGCCTCATCCTGTCATCTGCTAATTAACTTGGCAATTAACCCTGGTCAGCCCTGCAGCAGGGCCTGGAGGTCACAGTGGGATGGGGACACGGGTGGGGACAGCGGGAGGTGTGCCAGGGCCACACGCTGGCATGGGGATGAGGGGACAAGGGACCTGGGGGCACCGTGGGGCTGCTCACCCCAAGGGTCCTGGGACCCCC
>NW_010124581.1:0-294 GCF_000699245.1 Pterocles gutturalis
GACACTGCGCTCAGCTGTCCCCTCCATGGTGACATCCCCGTGGGTGGCCACCAGGACATTGTCACTTCCCTGGGATGAGGTGACAGGTCCCCTGGTGGTCGTGTCCCCTCCATAGACCTCGGTGACGTGGCCCAAAGTGTCCCCAGAGCCTCTGGTGACACCGAGCTGGTCCGTCACCTCCATAAGGACGTCCCCAGGGGTGGCCACCACAAGAGTGTCACCTCCCTGGGATGAGGTGACAGGTCCCCTCATGGTGGTGGCATCTCCAGGGGCTTCGGTGACGTGGTTGGAGGT
>NW_010124581.1:655-1001 GCF_000699245.1 Pterocles gutturalis
CACCGCCCTGGGGGACAGTGATGTGTCCAACCACGGTGGTGGCATCTTGAGGGGCTTCGGTGACGTGTCCCAAAGTGTCCCCAGGGCCATCGGTGACACCGGGCTGGTTTGTCACCTCCATAAGGACGTCACTTTGGGTGGCTGCCAGGACATTGTCACCTCCTTTGGACGTGGGGACAGGTCCCACCAAGGTGGTGGCATCTCCAGGGGCTTCGGTGACGTGGTTGGAGATGTCCCCGGAGCTTCTGGTGACACCGGGCTGGTCCGTCACCTCCATAAGGACGTCCCCAGGGGTGGCCACTTTGAGGTTGTCACCTCCCTGGGGTGCGGTGACAGGTCCCACCAC
>NW_010124581.1:1230-1472 GCF_000699245.1 Pterocles gutturalis
GTCCCCGTGGTTGGCCACCACGAGGTTGTCACCTCCCTGGGGGACAGTGACAGCTCCCATCGTGGTGGTGGCATCTTGAGGGGCTTCGGTGACGTGGTTGGAGATGTCCCCAAGGTCTCTGGTGACACCGGGCTGGTCCGTCACCTCCATAAGGACGTCCCCAGGGGTGGCCACCAGGACACTGTCACCTCCCTGGGATGTGGGGACGGGTCCCACCTGGGTGGTGGCATCTCCAGGGGCTT
>NW_010124582.1:0-321 GCF_000699245.1 Pterocles gutturalis
TCGGTCACCAAACCTACCCCCTGATCCAAGGAGCGGGCCAGGACCAGGGCTAGGACCGGGAGATGCACTCTCTCCCCTGTCCTCAAAAGCCGGGCATCCTCTTGGCAAATCCCGGAGGATGCCATGGACACGGTGGGGAGGGGGCTCTGTTGTTGGGGGGTAGGGATGCCGTCCAGATTGTGCCCCGGAAAGGAAGAGGAAGGGTTCTCCTTCTCCTAAAGAGGGAATAAATAGCTAAAAATATTAGCTATTAATAGTTCCTTACCTCCAAAAATAAAATCCCTTAGTGATACCAAAATAAGAAAGCAAAGGAAAGTCGGA
>NW_010124582.1:346-3590 GCF_000699245.1 Pterocles gutturalis
AAAGGAAGCTAAAAATAACTATATATATATAAAAATCTCTCGTTTCTAGGGAAAGTCTCTGCCCCCGCATCCAGCTTGCACAGTTATATAAGACTTGAACTACATCCCCTGCTCCTCCGCGGCCGCTCACAACGCGCTGGGAGCTGGAGCCAGATGGAGAAAGGTTCCGTCAGGAAAGTTTAACTCAGCGGGGAAGCTGCAGCCAGTGGAGGACACGATTCTCTCGCTGAACTCTCCAAAAGCCTTGGAAATCTTACAGTTGTGTCATATGCTGGTTTGGGGAATGCTAGCAGTCCGGAGGCAGCCGCCAGCCCTCTTTCACTTCTTTATTTATTTTTTTTTTTTCGCTCTGCACTGAGTTTAATTTGGGTAGCAGGATTCAGCATTTTTAAGTTGGAAAAAACTTAGTGGAAGAAGATATTTTAGGAAAACCCTGTCATGTGAACTAGCGGGAGCCGATCAAACTGAGCTATTAAAAGAAAGACATTGTATTTTTAAACGGTCCAGACTAGGGAAGCCAACCTGTGTGCCATAACCGCTGAGCTGGGACTGCTCCCCCGATTATAGCTCAGCGTGGGAGGAGGCGAAGCTTTCCGTCGGGGTCGCCCATTCTCCGCTCACTCCGGGATACCCCTTGGCAGATCCCTGTGCCCTCCCCCACAGGTTCTGTGTGTGTCCCCCCTGCACCCGGCTGCTCCCTCTGCTCACCCACAGACCCCACCAGCTCGCCCCTTCCCAGCTCTGCTTTAGTGCTTCCCTCCCAGTCTAAACCATTTCCCCCTCTACATTTCCCTGTGCAATTATAACAAGGGATGCTGCGGTGCCCAGTTAGCGCCAGGATGAGAAGTGGGGGTGATAGGGGTGGAGGTCGGGTAAAATTGCTAATTTCTCCCGACTATTAATTAACAATTGCTTTGCTTTCCAAACAAAGCAGCAACCTCGGTTTCCCTTTAATGTTTCAAAATAGAAATCAGCTGGTTCCGACCTTACTTCACCTGATGCGAGTGAAGGGTCCAATCAAACACACTAATTAGCTTCGGCGTGGTGCCTCTGCAAAGGACCTGGGAGCTGCTGGGTGTCGCGGGAGTGGCTTTGTCCCGCGTAGGGTCGGGGATGCGCTCCCACTCGCGGATTTTGCAGGATCTCGCTCATAAACATCGTGGCTTCAAGGTAGCCCTTTGAGAGGGTTGTTAAAGGGCAAAGCACCCAGGTCGAGCCTAGGTGTCAGGCGCAGCTTTCCGGTGCTCCTCCGCCAGCCCGCTGCCGTGCGCGCCGGGGGCTCGGGCAGGAAAATCCCCTCGGGAGAGCGGCCGGAGGGGGATGCTCGCAAATGGCACCGCTGCGGGGAGGGCAGAGGGGTGCCGAGGCTCAGCCTCCGCGGGGACGGGAAGGGAAAGGTTTCCCTAAAAGTCTGCTGCGGTGGGGGGGAGGGTGCGGGGTGACCGGGCCAGGGTTCCCCCACACGTCGGGGGTCGGTGGAAGCCGGTTGCATAACGGGCCGGTGGAGCTGGGGAAAGGTATTTCCGCCTCAGCTTGTCCAAAAATGACAAAGGCTAGGAAAGTGAGGTGCACTGAGTTTCCCTGGCCTGCCTGCAGTTGCTAGCCTGCAGGACAACAAACTCGAGAAGCAGAAAGTTTGATTATGATACCTCCTTCGAGTCGATTTTGGGACTCAGAAGAGTGAAAAATGGAAATGTCGTACGGGTGCCAGCCAGCCCTCTGTGCAGCTCCTGGCCAAGTCCCTCTGCAGTGACTCACTCCCCGCTGCTGCCCAGGGCTCCAGCTGACCCCGGCAGCCACCCCGGCTCCGAACGTGCATCGCGACGTTTGGTGGGGTCATGTACAAACACCGAGGGACTGCAAAGCTGTCACGATCCCCCAAGAAGCTTTCTTGATATTTTCTGGAAAAAAAATAATATATATGTATAAGTCCAGTTGCACAGAGGTAGTGACCCCAGCATGGTATCAATAGACAGATGCTCGTTAACACACTAGTGAAAACTATAGGTTGTAAGACAGCACACAGTTCATGGCATCTGTGACTTTATTTTCCTGTTTTCTTTTGCTTTATTTTCCTGTTTATACATAGCATGTGTAAACACACACGGGTTGTCTTGGTTTCGGAGGCTTCCTTGGCTATTTAATTCTTGCTAAGCTCCACGTGTATCAATGGAAATCCATGGGGTTGCTCCTCTCTCTTCTAAATGGATCTAAAAATAGAAACAGAGAGAGGTTTGTGAAATACCACTAAACAAATTAACTTTTTTTTAAAAAAAACCTTTTCTTCTTCTGTATGAAGAATTGAGCCAGAGGTAATTAGAAACCAAAACCTGTGCCAGTAACAAGATGGGTATTAATAGGGTGCTGGCGAATTTAAAGGACATAAATATAAGCTGGGGACCTGAGTTTTCTGAATGATTTATTCAAAGGTAAAAGCAGCAGCAGTCCGAACTTGTCTCTGCTGGGAAGAAGGAAAACTTCTGCACAGAAGCCCCGTTGCTTTGAAAGGCTTTGCAGTTCCTGCAAGTTTTGTTTAAAAAGCACACACTGGGATTTTTAACATCATCCATATTTCTTTCTTTCTCGCTCTCTAACTTTCTGCTCAACAATTAAGTGCTTGTGCTGCAGACTGAGAAAGCCGCAGAGCTGCCTTGGCCCGGAGCTGGGAGACGTCATGGATTCCTGAGTGTGAAGTTTGCAGGAAAGCCCTCAGTTTGGGAGATGGAGGCGATCCAGGGGTTTCCATGGCACTGGGATAAACAGGAGGAAACAGTGAGGGAATCCCGTTATTTTACAGCATTCAAAGACTATAAACACTCGGAGCAGGGAAGGAAGTGGCCTTTCCCTCTCTAGTAACCCTCATCTCAGAGCAGAGAACTGACTTCACTTCAGGAACAAGCTCAGCCCAGTTCGGATCCCTCTTTGCACCTCCAAACACTTACGGAGGAGGCGAGCAAGAGGGGTTCCCTCTGTCTGGGTGGCACTGGTTGAACATGGTTTAAAGAAGATTTTTTTTTTTCCTTCTTTTTATTTTTTCTTTTTACTTTATTTTTTTTTTCTGCTATTGATTTTTTTTTTTTTTTTTTTTTTTTTTTTTTTTAATTCCCGATGCAGAGAGAAACTGCCTGCAGGCTGGTACATTACCACCACATCATGAGGTCTATGGATCAAGGTAGGATCTCACTCCTGCGCTGTGTCTATGTGCTGTGTGGGTGTCCTCCCGTGTGTTTCCCTCCCCCGGGGG
>NW_010124583.1:0-267 GCF_000699245.1 Pterocles gutturalis
TGGGCTGCCTCTGCAGCAACCTCGCCGCTTGTTTTGCTGTGTGAGGTTGGTAGGGTGTTTTTTTTTATTTTGTTTTGTTGTGTTTCTTTCTTTTTTTTTTTTTCCCCGAAGGAGAGAGGGAAGGGGGGTAGTCTGGGTGTAGGGAGGGGAGAGGGGGAGAAGAGTGGAAAACGTTGGCTCTGTCCATGGTCAAAGTAATTCAGTTATAATCCCCCTTTCTCTTCCTCTCCTGGAGCTCTATTCATATTCTAATCACAGCTTTTCCTT
>NW_010124584.1:0-257 GCF_000699245.1 Pterocles gutturalis
CTTTCTCGACTTCCTACCCGTTGGGATGTTCTGATCTTGAGTTGGAAGAAGCAGTCCTTGAACGCTAGCCAACTATCTTGGGCCCCTTTTCCTTCAAGTACCCTGTCCCATGGGATTTCCCCTAGCAATTACTTGAAAAGGCCAAAGTTGGCCCTACTGAAGTCCAGGGTGGCGATTCTGCTCGGTATTCTGTTACGGCCACATGAGATCCTGAACTCCACCACCTCATGGTCACTGCAACCAAGGCTGCCCTCCAC
>NW_010124584.1:507-6344 GCF_000699245.1 Pterocles gutturalis
TCCCCCGGACCCGGTGGCCTGTAATAGACACCCACGACAGTATCACCCATGCTAGCCTGTCCCTTAATTCTAACCCAGAATTTTCTGTCAGATGAATTCTCACCCATATTTTCTGTCAGATGAATTTATCTCATTGCTAAGAATCTGGACTTTCAGCCTGAGCTGTATGTGTTTGACTTCAACTTCTGTCCTGGGTTCAGCTGGGATAGGGTTAATTTTTCACAGAAGCTGGGAGGTGGGGATATTCGATACCATGCTGACATCATGCTTGGGATCTAAGGGGAAGCTAGCCGGGAGAGGGGTGGGGGGTCTTTGTGAAGCTCTTGATGGTGAGAAGGTTTCCATTGTATCAGTGTTTTCATTGTATTAGATATCTTATTATTCTATTCTCCTTTTTCTCTTGTTGTATTATTAAAATCTGTCATTATCTCAACAAACAAGGTTCCACCTTTTATTTATTTATTTTTTAAAAACTTTTCCCATCTTACCGGGAGAAGTGGGTGGGGAAGGGGAAGGAGTGACTGCCTGGTGGTGACCCTGACCTAAGACGACTTTCAGACACCATGTTTGTTTATTCCTTCATCTGCTTTTTGTGCTTTGTGTGGGGATGGGTATAAAGGTTATATGAGTTGATAAAAGAGAGCAATGAGCTTATATAACACAGTGGACTCTGATAGACAGAATCATAGAACCATAGAACGGTTTGGGTTGGAAAGGACCTTCAAGATCATCAAGTTCCAACCCCTCTGCCATGGGCAGGGACACCTCCCACTAGACCAGGTTGCTCAAAGCCTCATCCAGCCTGGCCTTGAACACCTCCAGGCATGGGGCATCCACCAATTCCCTGGGCAACCTGTTCCAGTGTCTCACCATCCTCACAGTGAGAAATTTCTTCCTAATGTCTAGTCTAAATCTACCCTCTTTCAGCTTATAATCGTCACCCCTTGTCCTCTCACTACACTCCCTGATAAAGAGTGCTTCCCCATCTCTCCTGTAGCCCCCTTCAGGTACTGGAAGGCTGCTGTAAGGTCTCCTCGGAGCCTTCTCTTCTCCAGGCTGAACAACCCCAACTCTCTCAGCCTGTCCTCATAGGGGAGGTGCTCCAGCCCTCTGACCAATTCTGTGGCTCTCCTCTGGACTCTCTCCAACAGGTCCAGGTCTTTTTTATGTTTGGGGCCCCACATCTGAACACAGTACTCCAGGTGGGGTCTCACAAGAGCAGAGTAGAGGGGGAGAATCACCTCCTTTGACCTGCTGCTAATGCTTCTTTCGATGCAGCCCGGGACACGGTTGGCTTTCTGGGCTGCAAGCGCACACTGCCGGCTCATGTTCAGCTTCTCATCCGCCAATACCCATAAGTCCTTCTCCTTCTACTTTCCCATTTCCCCAGTCTGCCTAGATAATGATACTGACCAGTACTGAGGCAATCTAATGTGCTGAGAAAAAGCAATAGTTTAAACTTCTGCCCTTTTTTTTTCCAGTTTTCTTCAGAATCAAGTGAAGACTTTCTGATGGTTGTTGTGATTCCTCATAACAACAACAAAACAAGAAAAAAAACTCCTCTAGAGCAGCCAGCCTTGGTCACTTCTATGAAAGCCATATGTACGTTGGTGATCAGTACCGCTGTGGAAGATGCTCTGTCTTTGTCTCTATCCAGCTAAGCTGGTTCTTGGGAGCTGTCTTGGCTCCTGTTGTCTCTGGAACTCTTCCCAGGTACCAGCTAAGAAAGCTCTGGGTAGGCTGGATAGAAAACTCTGTGTTAGAGCACTACTAATATTTAAAAAATGTGGAAAATTACAAGACTGAGCCTGTTCAGCGTGCTAATGCAGGAGTACCCTGAGGAGGTGATGGAGAAGGGTCCTGGAAAAGGTTGTGGAGTCTCAGTGTTTGAAGATATTCACAGTGGATGCAGCTCTGGGCTATCCACAGCTTCCATTTCAGAGCAGATAATAATTACATAAAGAGCAAAGTGGACATAATATTGCTAACACATTCCTGTTACAGGCTTTATAGTGACGCGTGGGAACATAAATTTAGTGTTGTACAAATTATAGATTACAGGCTACTGTAGGTACATTTTGTGTTATATAAATTAAGGCTTTGAATCTAAGGACAAAATAAATATGAAAGAGAGAACAGGAAATATCTGTGGGATGCTAGACGATATGGATGTCACAAAGCATGCTGGGTTGCGCATTGAAGAGATTTTCAGACCCATTCAGGACCATATTGGAGCTGTGGCACCAAAATGTCTTAATTCCCTTTGCCTGGGGGAGCTGAGATACAGCCAAGTTATTGGCATGGCTCCCCTGAGCCAATAGGGCAGAAACACCCAGATTTTAGGGCTAAGAAAGCTTTTCTGAGTAAGCTAATATTAGTGTGAAATTCATTGCTGCTTTCTCACTGGCGTGAATTAATCTCTTTTGCCATGTCTCTGCTACCTGAGTCATATGGTGCAATTCAAGTACCTACATGCAGTGGGCAGAGGTATCGTGGTTAGACACTGGAACAGGTTGCCCAGAGAAGCTGAGGATGCCACATCCCTGGAGGTGTTCAAAGCCAGGCTGGATGAGGCTTTGAGCAATCTGGTCTAGTGGAAGGTGTCCCTGCTCATGGCAGGGGGCTGGAACTTGATGATCTTTAAGGTCCTTTCCAACTGTAACCATTCTATGATTCTATGATTCTATCATCCTCCAAAATCAAATGGTGAATACAACTGTCCTCTTTATGCTCTTCAGGGAGAGTTGAGGGGTTAAACACACAGAAAAGAAAAGAAAAATTAGTGTAAAAGGCAAAGATGGAGCAAGAAATATGTAGCAATGTGGCATGAATGCCTTTATGATGCAAACGAGAAAGTCTCTGGTCATGAAATGGCATCCCTTGGAGGATGGTCCAGAGTCCCTGCCTGCAGAAAGGAATGAGCTGGTGTACCTCCTGACCTTGCTTTAACATTGAGATGGGATTTGAGCTCTAGGGAACACTTGTAGATCCCATATCTAGAAGTCATCTTGCTGTTTGAGCACCTCTCCTTTTCCATAGGTCTCCTGTTCACCAGCTCATCAATTCACTCTTGCCTGCCCACCTCTTTAGCAACTTTGTTCTGCTTTTTCATTTTTTTGTCATTTTGAGAGGTGAAATGCTCTCTACAGATTCCCCTCTGCTCCTTCAGAGATTTTCTGACTCCTTCTCAAGAGCCAGCCCTGCCTTCCAGCAGACCTTTGTATTTCTTCCAAAGATAATTTGCTGCAGGAGTTTTTATCTCCTCAACATACTATTCTTCTTTTTTTTCTTTTTTTTTTTTAAATCTTCTCCGAGTTTTAACGATTCTCCACAGACAATGTGCCATCTGTATATCTTACCTTTGTGGCTTCTTCTCATTTAAATGAGGATAAATGCCACTAATGAGTTTTGAAAGGAAGAGACTCCAAATGAATCTGGAATGAGCAGGAGAAGGAGTCGCTGGGAATCTCAATTAGTGACAGCCCAGGAAATCTGTGCCATGGGGAAGAGGGAGCTGGGGCACTCCAGTAACTATGAGAGCAGGAAAGCAGGCTGGACCTAAATGAGGTGTTTGATTGTCCTATTCTCGTGATCCTGGAAATATCTTCATGTTATTTTCAACATGCTGAAGATGTATTCTCTTGCTTGAATGCTTCTGCACACAAAGCTGGTGGATTGCAATAAGTATGTACCCCATCTCCAGCAGCCAAAGCAACTTGCACCACTTCCATTAAACCACACCAACTGAGTGGTGAAGCAGATTGTTGAGAGCTTATGTGTCTTTTTCCATCATTTCAGCTACAGAGCGGTAACCTGGGGGTGGGGGGGGGGGGGGTTAATGTCAACCAGGGGGGGGGGGTGTTACTGTAAACCTATTGACTTTACTAGACATTTATTTGTTTCTTTAAAACATGTGAGTCATAGCAAGCTTAAGCTTTGAACCTTTTCCTTTCTGTATGATATACAGAATTGTAAGGAAATAGCAAGAAAAAAACATATTAATTCATGGATTAGATGGAGGAATTTAACCTTCCTAGCTGGGTCTCAGACCAGGGTGTACCCCTACGCACACTTAACAGAAGTAACTAAATTTTGTACTGGATATGTCAGGTATGGAAAGAGACATATTGCTACTGTGAACACTCATCAGAGGTACTTCATGGTCAAACTACCTCCCCAGGCTTTTGCATACAGAAAAGGAAACAGTTCCTAGGACTTACTCCCTGCTTAGATATTGGTTCCTTAGCTCATCCAAGGGAAGAAGTCAGGATGTGTGCCATCATCCTGTGGTCTTTATTCACTTGAACTATTGGCTGCAAAGAAAGTGAATGACATATAGGGGCCTACAGTTCTGGAGCATCATTTGTAGCTCAGGTCAAAGACACAGGTTCTGGACCTGGGCAGGAAAGCCCAGTTGCTCCTCAGTCATGATGGGAACCAGAGAGTTGCTCTCTGGAATCACTTTCTGCTCTTCCTGGAGCCCATGACAGGATGGAAATATTGTTTAAGCCCAAAGAGGAAAATTAGAGTGTTAATGAGTATTTAAGTAGAAACACCTGCAATGAGTGTCACTACTCGTATTAACTGAGTGGCTATTACCCTGGAAAATATCATAAATATAAATACCAGGAAAATATCTGGCCTCACGTGAATGAAGTCATTAGCTGGAAATGCTTTTCCTCTTATTAGCACAACCAAAAAATAACAACAGCTCCTGCAGCCTTTAAACCCTTGATTCAGTGGGAAGATATTCCTGATACAGACAGATGTTTCGTTAATGCTGTTCAAGACTTCTGGCTGTTATCATATTCAGGCTCACTTATTCTGTCCTCTGCAGCAAAATGAGATTATCTTTTCCACACCAAAATAACCTCTGCTTAGCTCAGAGAGGAGCCAAACCTCTCCAGACCAGGTCCCTGATTAACAGAATTTAATTGTACTCTCTTGGAAGATCATGAGAGTTTTGTTCCTGTTTTCTATGTGATACAGGAAAAGCTTTAAAAGGAGTTGTATCTTGCTGGGTTGTAGAGAGATTACATGATCATGTTTGGGGCAAAAATGTCATTAAGGTACCCTGGATGATTTCTGGGGTTCATTGTGTAATAAAACAAATAAAAAAAGAAAAGAAGAGAAAAAAAAATGTATTTTAACAAGTCGTATGTGTTTGTATAATATGCATCAACCTACAACTGAAGTATATACCCACCAACAATATATATGTGTATAACATATCTGTACCTACCACTGTAATTTCTGTACACGGTCTTTTATGTATTAAAAATTCAAACCCATACCCTTAATGTGATTAAAACCTAAGTTTGAATTTATGACCTTACTAAAACTGTTGGGATTTTTGCCACTCACTTCAATCCAGTCAGGAGTTCCCTTCTGAAGAGCTAAACACCTCCTTCATCATTAACTCGTTTCTCTCCTCTTGGGACTTGCTGCCTGTCTTTTAGCACTTTTGAGTTTCATTGGTATGACCAGCTCACACATGCAAATGCCCTGCACTGTGCACGAGCCAGAGGGAGACGTGTTTGGAACAGGGAACACACAAAAACACAGCAGAAATGCTGCAGCACACTTGAGAATTTGCCCTGTCCTAGAAGCTTGTGGTCTCCTGAAATAGCCACAAAGATCTGTCACAAGTAGGCAGTCGAGAGAGAGTAATGCAGCCCAGAATATGAATAGCTTTGTTTCTTTTTTTCCTCATAACTTGACATTTCATCTTACTGGCACCCAACAAAGGGAATTTTCCCAGCCCCTAATTGCTGCGAGTCTTTTTTTCTCACTGGATAAGAGTTGGCATTGTTCTGTGCTGTTATTATTATTATTAT
>NW_010124585.1:0-14773 GCF_000699245.1 Pterocles gutturalis
AGCCCACGGCCGCTCTGCAGGCTCCAGCGGGCTGCTGCCGCCCGAGCCCGCGCTCCCAGCGACCGCCGGCACTGCTGCGGCTACAGATTTAATTGGGGCAGTAATTAAACTACAGTAAAGTAAAATGTTAGCTGTTCGCTCAGCACACTCTGCATCTGGCTCGCGTGCTGGAGGATGCCTTTGCCCGGGCTGGAAGCCGTGCTGCTCCTTTCCCTTTGGGGTGCCCTTTCTGTCGGTAGAAGCCCCTTTCTGATGGTGCTTTGCTCAGTGGAGCACGCTGGGCTGGCAAAGGGGTTTTTTTCTGTTATAACCACGCTTACCCTGGTCCTGCCGCGGTCTCGCTGGCCTCTGCTCACCCAGTGGGGAGCCAGGCACATCGGAGGACCAGCGCGTGCCTCTGGCAGAGAGGCTGGAGGCGGGTGTGAGGACAGCCCCTGCGCAGGACACGTGCCTCTCCAGTGGGCTCTCCCAGCCGTACGTGCCTTGAGGACTCCTTCAGCTGGAGAGAGTCTCTAGCTGCCTCCTAGGTGTTCCTGCTGTTAATTTGTTCAGTTACTCTTTGATCTTACCTGTGGTTTTGGTATCCACAACAGCCTGGAGCCATGTGTTGCGGCAGAGGAGAATTCCCCGCAGTCCCTCAGATGCGGTTCTGGGCGTTTCAAACAAGGAGCTTGTTTACTTGGTTTCAGAAATTACTCAGTCTCTAAATTTCAAAGCGTAACTTTGTGTTTACAGTCTTTTTGTGTTTTTCTCTAATAAATTGTGTTCCTTAGGCAACTTGTTGCAGCGCTGGAATGTTCCCCTAGAACTGCAGCTGAGCAGACAAGTGGCTAGCGCTGGCGCGCCCGGGGGCAAAGGCGATAGTTCTGTTTTTGTCCTTATTGTGGGCTTGTCAACATTAGGAGCAGGTGCCTATGTAAGTAGCAAGGTAGTTCCTGGAAAGAAGCTGCAATACATCTCTCCTGTCAAGCATTTGCTGTATTTCAGCTAACTTTACTTAGATTTTTATCTCTGTAGCTATTTCTTCCTTCGGAAAACTTCAAGGGGAGCTAACTGAGCTGCCTGGAAATTAACTTCTTTTGATAATTTTTTTTTAAACTGTAATTCCAGTTACCTTTTAGGGTTATTTTACTATAAAGACATTATTTTTTTCTACATGCTGTGACCAGACACAGCTCTGTCTGTTGTCTTGTACATGACAGCGCAGGGAGAGTTGGATGGCACGTGCTTTTAATACCCAAGTGAAGCATTCTGTGCCAAATCTCCATTCAGAACATCCATGTTTAGCCTGTGCGAGTGTACCAAACCAGCCCCAAACTGGTGAGCGGGCATGTATGTCTTGCTCCAAAGATTCAAAAGGATGAAGCTTTTCAGCACAATTTGGAGAGTAAATCACGTTCCCAGGTAGCTGAGGAGTAGCAGCATTACCCAGAAGCGGATGGGTCCTACATTTACATCTTACAAATCTTGGTTTCAAAATTCTTTTTCTTGGAGGATCATATTCATTAAAAGTTCTGAGTTCTGATTTTCTCCTAATGAAACTCTTCGTGTGACGAAGGCTCCTGGGAAATAATAAAAAAAAAAAAACACCTCAAAACAGTTAATGGAGGAAAAGACTCTTCCTGTCCCCTTTTGGTATTCCTTACTGTGCCCTGCTGTACCTTTTTCCCAAACAAGGTGACTGAAATTACAAAACCCGTTCTGCTTTTCCCAAGATCTGTTTAATCAAGAGTCTGTCTTAATACCTGTCTCCTTCCCTCTCTTCTCTCTCCTTGCCTGTCTTCACCTGCAGCTTTGCAATGTCACCATCTCAGATGCCCTTCTCGATCACTGACGTCTTCAGGTGTTCCTGGCAAAGCTGGCAGCAACCTGTTGTACTTAATTGTAGGAGGAACGGTCACGGGGACGGGCGCTTATGTAAGATGGTTACAGGAACGTGTCTGAACTGGGGAGAGGGCGGAGGGAGGGACAATGTCAATTTAAGTTTTCAAATCTGATATTCTCAGTGTCTAGTGGGAAAAATTGCCTCAGAATTAACTCTTCCCCATTAAATAAATCTAGAACCAAAACTGTCCGTCTTTGATCTGTAACCCTCAGAGAGGCACAGATTAATTGGTGCATCTGTTCTGGTGTTGGTTATGTTGGCATACAAATAATGGAAATAATCAAGTAAATGTGAGTATGCTAGAGGAAGGAAGAGAAAACTCGTCTAGCTGTGTGATCTCTTCAGAGAAGAGCACTGAAACACCACTCTGTTATCTGGGGAGGTGTACAGCTGTGTTTCTGGCTGGAAAGAACTTGCCATTGTCCCTTTGCAAAAAATGATCCTGAAGACCTCACTTGATGTTTTGCATGTATTATTTAGTCATGTATATTATATAGGCATTTTTTAATAAGGGATCAGATGTAATTCACTGTGTGCTGCCCTTCAGACTCGCTTACAAACGTGACGGTTCTCCTTGTTGAAGCAGGGGTAGTTTTGGTAACCTGGACTTTTATGTGTTTGAGTAAAAGGCTTTTAAAATATCTTAATTCTTCTCAGCACCAATGAGTTCTTGTTTTCTGATATTTTTGACATTGTTCCCTGGATAGCCTTTTGTCTTAATTATTCTCAGCACCAATGACTTCTTGTTTTCTGATATTTTTGACATTGTCTCTGTTCCCTGGATAGGCTTTTGTCTGCCTGGGTTCTTTTTTCTACTTGGTGTTAAACTCCTCAGTTCTCTTTTGAGACTATTTGCTGTGTTATAACGCAGCGAATTGTGGGGACTGGAAAAATGCAAAATGTCAGGGGAGCAAAAGAGGCTTCAGTTCCCCTGAGGAATTAACTTTTGTTCAAACGTCCTTGGGATGTCGTAACACTCTGTCAGCTCACCGTGAGTGGTTTGGCATTACCTAGCGTGCCTTTACATCGAGCAGGCTTTTAGTTCTTTCTGGAAACGTTCCGGTTTTAATATTCTTTCACAGTTCCAAAGGCAGTAACTGGAGAGATGGCTGTGTTTCAGACTGTCTTGATAGGTTTTTCTCTTGTTTATAAACAATGCAAAATGAAAGTTAATGTCGTGCACGTGTGATATGGATTATTGGCAAGGTTTTGCTTCCCTCTAACTTGTTAACTGTGGGGGCAAGTATCATCCTGTGATCTGCTTCCAGCAGCCTTGTTGTCTTTTGCTTCTCTGCATCACCAATTTTTCTTGAAAGTTAACATGTCTTAAAAAAAGTTCCCTCCGTGTCTGTACCACTAAACAGTGTCCCCAGAAGCTGCAGGCTGTACTCGCTGCATCCCGAGTTTAACGGAGGGCCAGCACTCAGACAGGGGAATCTCTTCCAGCCGGAGGCTGTACCTGGAGCAGCGGCGCTCGCATGTCTGAGAAGCACTGCTGGCATCGGTGATGGTACCACTGCCGACGTCGTGCCTGTAACGTCTGGCCTGACGAAAGCCCGGGAGGTTCTTGGCTTGTTCTGCCTGGCTGCTCTAGGCGTTCGAAGCTGCCAGTTGCTTTGTGCCTTGCATTTGTCTTCCTTTTCTGCAGCCGGTGTTGTGCCACGAGCCACAGCCTAGCCTGCAGAGAGCCGTGGCGTGCGTTTGACGGTGTTTCCTTTGTTGTATCTGGTTCCTCTTCGAGCAGCTCTGCAGCCCGCAGGCCAAACACCTGCAGAAAGGCCGATTGCTTGCTTATGGAAAGCAGCCAGACAACCAAAATTCTTCATATATACAGAGCAGATAATTTTCCAAGTGTGCTCCTCTTGTAGCCATATGTACATACCTGTACGGGCACTTTTTTCAGTGAGGTATATTTCGGACCGTGTGCTTTAATCGGAAGCAGATGGCTTTTCAGAGCAAGCAGGGTAGACAAAAGCCTCTTGAGGGTAGAAGCAGAATGTTGCCTTGATGCTGTAAGATGCACAAAGTCAATATCTCTTGTCTGTCTGCAGGTGTACAAAACACTGAAAGAAAACAAAGAGCGATACACCAGTCGTGTCACAGCCATAACCAAGCGATCTCAAGAAAGTGAATCATCTCCCTCCGGTGGGTACCAGCCTGCTAGTTCCAGGTTTGGGTCTGTTCTCCATGAGCTGCTAACTGGAGACTTCTAAACCAGATGGAACAGAGCCCTTCTGAGAGCATGGACTAGCCTAAGCTGTGCCCTCGCAGCGTTGTCACCTCTTGGTGCTCTCTGCTGTCTGTGAATTCCCATCTCTTCACGGCACAGAAGCAGGTGCTGGCTTTCCGTGACCCCAGACAAGGCTCTGTTGTACAGATAATGGTGAGGATAAAGTAGGTGGTCTCTCGGCGCTCCTTTCTGCTGTTTATGCCTTCTGTGACAAAAGGAGAAAAGAATTATCTCTGCTTTTGTCTGTTACCCCTATGCCGTCCAGCAAAGACGCTGTGATTCCGAAGGGGTGACGTGGTCTGCCGGCACCAAATCCCCTGTGCTGTGCCGCATCCCTGGCCTCTGCGTGGCAGGCTGAGCCTGCGGGAAGTATCTTGCTTGGGCCACATGTAGAGGGGAATTGAGGCAATTAGTGAGGCTCTTGATGACGCCTTGCAGGCTGTGTGTGGACCACGGGTCTCTCTTAATTTATGAGATCTCACACTGCAGTGTCTGAACTATGGAGCCAAAGGATTTCCCAA
This sequence comes from Pterocles gutturalis, assembly GCF_000699245.1. NCBI lineage: Eukaryota > Metazoa > Chordata > Aves > Pterocliformes > Pteroclidae > Pterocles > Pterocles gutturalis. Next base: position 4,637 of record NW_010124585.1, read on the forward strand.
TAACTGTTGCTTTAGGTCATGGAAGATGGGGTGTGTTGTGTCACTTTAGGAAACCAACAGAAAGAGTATCCTGCAGGCAGGACAGAAAGCTGATTGCTTTGGTTTGAGGGAGAGGATAGAACGTGCTTGGCAGGGTTGGGGCTGGAGGCCCCAGTGCTGAAGCAGAGGTCTGGGTCAGTCTGGGTTTCTGGAGACTCTGTCCCCGTACAGTGCAGAGCCCATTAATCCCGTGGTCTCCTCGAGCCAGCCCTGAACTGCAGCTTCCCAACTGCAGTGTCCCTGATGGCCCATGCCTTGCTGAATTAAGTCACTGTCTTCTCTTCCAGATACAGATGCTGCTTCTCAGGGTGCGGCAGGTGAGTCCTGATGGCAGTATTTACCTGGCTGGTTTATTACTGCGAATGGTTTAACTGCATGTTGCTTAGAAACAGGACCTGCACGTGGGAGGAGATGCATTCTGGTAGGAGCTCAAAAGTTGGTTGCCTTTCAGAATACAATTATGGGGAAATACGCCTTGGCATTTTAGGGAACTTTGCTTTCTTATAAACTGTTTGCTGAATGGCCGGTGCAGAGTTTTGCTCTTGCTCACAAGTGCTCTGCAGTTGCTGTTGAGCTCAGCTGAGCAGATCTAGCTAAGAAAAAGAGATCTGCTGAAATCTGACAGTTTGATTTATGCAGGGAGCCAGCTTTGAGTGAAGCAGCGGCATGGTTCTTGGGAAGTTTATTGGGGTGGAAAGGAAGGGGAGAAGGTATTTGGAAGGCAGTTTGCCAAAGGACGTCTGTATGAGGAAGACGGCTGGTGACATGCTCTGTTCTTTGGGGCTGGGCCGTTTTCCTGCTGTCTTTGCAGTAAGCTCTCCAATCTGTCACCTGCAGCTCTGGGAGCTCGCCCTGAGGTCCCATCTCACGTTCCTTTCCTGCTGATCGGTGGAGGAACCGCTGCTTTTGCTGCTGCCAGATCCATTCGGGCTCGTGACCCTGGTGCCCGGGTAAGAGATGCGCTGTTCTAGTGCAGAGCGGTGTGGGTGACTGAGCGCTGTGCTTGCTTCAGAGCTCCTGCCGTGGGTTTTGGCCTTGGTACCACTGATGTGTTTAATGACCAATTAAAGGTGCTGATCGTGTCTGAAGATCCCGCCCTACCCTATATGCGGCCACCTCTTTCCAAAGAGCTGTGGTTTTCAGATGATCCAGATGTGACAGAGACTCTGCGATTCAGACAGTGGAATGGCAAGGAGAGGAGGTACGTGTTGCGTACGGGTAGCAAGGATGAAGGAGAGCGTGGGCTGATGGAGAAAGCATGCTGTGTGCAGCCCCGTGTGCTGTTTGGCACTGACTGGCTGCCTTGTGGAGTCCCTGAGACTCCACGATGTAGGCTGCAGACTCGCGGAGCAGAAATTGTGTGGAATAAGTTAATAGTAAAGGTGAGAGCATCGCTTCTCGGTTTAGAGCACAGGTTCACGGACCCTGGCTCTCATTTGATTCTTGTGACTTTAGTGATAAAGCCTTACTGATCTAAACCCTTGACCTTCAACAGTGTGAAGACCCTAATTCTTAAAAAATCAATAAACAAAGAATTATGGAACTTGTCATGGATGCGCGGGGTTGTCTTTGTGTCACTGGTAATTGCTGAGTAGCTGGTATCGCAGTGAAAGTGGAACCCATTTGGTAATGCAGCTTTTTTTCAGTATATATTTCCAGCCGCCGTCATTCTATGTGCCCGTTCGTGATCTGCCTTCTGTAGAAAACGGTGGAGTGGCAGTTCTCTGTGGCAAGAAGGTGGGTACAGCACTAGCGGTTGTGCTAGCATCACACAGCTCTTCCCAAGCAGAGCCTCTGCTCTGAGCTGAAACTAAACAGCTGTAGGTGGGGGTGTGGAGGGTTAGAGCAGGGACCACGCTCATCTTAAGGACAGCAGGAGTGAAGCTGGAAAATGGGTGAAGCTGTGAGGAGTAGTAGTGAACTGAGGGAAGGTGAGGAAGAGGGAAGGATAGGTAAGCCAAGAGTTTGGGCATGGGACAGGAATATGTAGAGCTTAGAGACAGGGCGTGACGAAATGGGAACTGGGCTATACGTCGGTCAGAGGTGAGGTAAAGAGAGCAGAGCTATCTGAGCAGTGGGTTATAACATGAGCAAGAGCACTGTGCAGAGGCAGCGGGAAGGTGGAAGTTTATGGTGAGGCTCCTAATATGTTTGCTTCCTCAGTTTTATATGTGATGCTAAAAGATGTCAGTGACCCCTCCTGACTAGGTGTCCGAGTCCATTGCTTAGACTCGGATCCTGGGAAGATCAACCTGCTCTGTGACGGCTGCCAGAGAGCTTGCCTCAATTCCTGCTTCAGTCTTCTGCCTTCCCCCCTCCTGCCCCCCCCTAAATTCAAAGGAGGGAGAATGTTACTTCCAAGTTTGCTTCTCTGATCAATAGTCCGTGCAGTTTAACTTGAATGGAAGCTTGAGCTCTCCTGCTTGTGTGCTTTTGCAGGTTGTGCATATGGACGTTAGAGGCAACATAGTGAAGCTCAGTGATGGGACCCAGATATCCTATGACAAGTGTCTAATTGCCACTGGTAAGTTGTTGGGTTTTTTCTTTGTCTTGTGCAAAGCTTTTTATTTTAGTGGCGTTTTTCTGACAAGCAAGTTTCTGCAGTCTGTGTCAAATGCTTGGTAGAGCAGTCACGTGAAGGATAGTCATGCAGACAAACGTGCCACAGGGTTTCTCACCTGCCTCCCGTCACCTAGCTTCTCTGGGATGTTCAAAGTTTTTCCCCGTGAACATGAGCAGGGAAGGAGGAAAAGATGCGTTCCCTAGCAGCTCGGTAAAGGAGCTCCTGTGCAGGCCAGCCTCTTCAAATCCTGCCTGTTAACAGCAGCAAGCAGAACAGCCAGCTCCCGCTTTGGCAGAGCACTGCTCCAGCATCTGGCCTGAGCAGTTCTAGAGCCCTCTGCGGTGATAGTCGAAGTGGCTGTCTCTAGTCCGTGCGGCAAGGCGTACAACATTAGATTTTCTCTCCTGGGTGGCTGTTGGGTCACCTACTGCTCACACAGAAGGTCTTTCCTGTTACAAACCCAGACAGCAACAGGGAACAGAGCATATTGTGACAGTTTGGAAAGCACAGTCCAGATTAAAGGTGCCTTTGCGTTGTCTGGAGAGCCAGTGACATGGCCATGGTACCATTAGTCCCTCTCTCTGTGTCCCACTCCCCTCATCCTCAGGTGGCTCCCCAAGGAACCTTCCCGCCATTGAAAGAGCAGGAAAAGATGTACAACAGAGGCTGACGCTGTTCCGAAAGGTAATCTCCAGGTGCTGCGAGTTGTGGGGTGAGGCTGAAAAAACCAGAGCTGCTGCTGCTATTTTCAGCTTTTTAACTCTTCTGCTTTGCGTCCAGGACAGCCTTGCCTCGGCAGCTGCTTCTGTCAGCTGGTAACCAGGAGCCCATTTGCTAGTTATTCCTTGTCCCTAGTAGACGGGGTAGAGCCTGCTGGACCACTTATCTGCTTGCCTCGGGTCTGGGAGCTGTAACCATGGGGGTGGTGGAGGGGAGTTAAATTATTTTGTTTGTCTGTTTCCCTCCTGTATGACGTTGCCCCTTCCAGGCCTTTCAAAAACACGAGCAGTGTAGGCCCTGCGGGTCCATTTGGACTGTAAGCAGCGTCTGCCTTCAGGACCGTGAGCTGACAAAGGACGCTGGCTTAGGACTCCAGCCTGACACCCCTCCGGAATGAACGTGTGCCACAGTTGTGCAGCACATGGGCCGGAGGCTGGCCTTTGGCCTGAGCTGGGGCAGAGACTGCTCTCCTGCTCTGGAATTCTATCTGAGTGAGTGGAGAGTGTGAGCTCTTGGATTGGCTTAAATGAACTAATAAACTCCTGTCCGTGCCGTTGTCATGGCGTTTCTTCCCCTTCATCCTCTGCCCTGGGACAAAGTGAATAGCAGACATGGAAGCTGGTCAGTGGTCTCCTGGTTGTCGCTGTAGCGTTGCTTTTTGTTGGCATGCTCTGTTTTGTTGAAAACACGGGATTTAGAACAGGCATGCAGCCTTCTCCTTAGTTTAGTTCAGGGAATGAATCGGGAATAAAAAGCCGTATGGAAACTTTCTGCTCTGTGCTGGGCTTCCCCTAAGGTCTGGTCTGCTCAGCTGCAGGAAGGGAAGATGGATGATGTGAGCTGTGGCATCCTGGATGTACTGTGGTATGCTTGTGTCCAGATTCTCTGGAATCTGAGATTGCCTGGAGAGGGAAAAGCTTACTCAAACATGAGGAAGCCAGAGTTTTTTCTGTGCAATATATGTTTCCCTTTCTAAGCTGGGGAGAGTTTTTCATATTTCAAAGGAAGAAAAATATCTTCTTCTGCCATTTGTGTTTGAGGATGTTTGAAATGGGAATAAATCTTCTTTCAGATTGAGGACTTCAAAAGTCTGGAGAAGATTTCCAGAGAAGTCAAGTCCATCACAATTATTGGTGGTGGTTTTCTTGGCAGTGAGCTGGCCTGTGCTCTGGGAAGAAGAGGTGAGTGTGCTTCTGCGGGTGGCTTGTCTTCCGCTGTCACCTTGATGGGAGCGTTAGGCATCGAATGGAAGCAGCCTGGTGTTATAAACGTCCTTTTTATTCCCTGGCTGACAAGTTTCTGCACAGATTGTGGTTTGCCTGAAATAACCTTAATGCAGGTGTGTTGTGTTGGCCGTGTGGTCGTTATTTTCTCGTTAGCTCTCAAGCAGCCCTGACCACAAAGGTTTTTGTAGCAGTGGTGCAGGCCAGTGCATGTTGCAGAGTCATTCCACCTTGTAAAAAGCTGTATTTGCTCTCTTGGTACTAAAAGCCGCCCTAAAACTGTTATTTCAAAGAGGTTGTGAACAACTGGATTCTTACTGTCAAGTGCACGCAGCTTTTTGAGTAGTGTCTTTATGGTAATTTTTCTATTAAGGGAAGTTTGCTCCAGAATTCTCCAAAACAGAGTTTGCAGGTGTGTGATCCAGTGGCCAGTCACTTTGTGACTCCCGTGGAAAACCTGGGAGCCAAAACTCCCAGTTTCGGAAACTTCTGTCAAGCTTCTTGTGTAAAGTAAAGCACACACTGGTGTCTTGAGGTCTGTGCTGCTGCTCTTTCTTTGTGGGTTGTAAGAAGCCTGCTCTGTGCTTTCCTTCCAGCACGAACCAGAGGCCTGGAGGTGATCCAGCTGTTTCCAGAGAACGGCAACATGGGCAAAGTCTTGCCTGAATATCTGAGCAACTGGACCACAGAGAAAGTCAGAAGAGGTGAAGCTGCCTGCTGGCGCTCCCCTGCGGGTGGCAGAGCTGTTTAGGCCGGTGGCTGTCGCGTAGCTCTTCCCTGTGAAACACATCTCTGCTTGCTTCCTCCCTGGAGTCTCAGGAAGGCTCGGTCCCTTGCGAGGTGGCTCAGGCGCAGAACAGAGCGAGTTTCAGTTCCGTCAGCTGGGGTGGCACAGAGCTGCTGCGAATCCCTGGCTGCTGAACAGCTCCTCTGGGAAAGCCAAGCAAATGCCCCTGCTGATGCTGTGCAGAGTGGTCCCTGCCACATCCTTGGCCGTTAAAGTAACTCCCTCTGAAATCTGGAGCCAAAGCTATCTTATGACAGCTGCCCATTCTCTTCCGAGTTGCTCTAGCCTCAAATAATTTTACTTCTGACAGCTTAATGCAGTCATCCCAGAGCCACTTTCCCTTCGTGCTTCACTCAGAGCTGTGCTGGCACGTGCAGCAAAGATCAGGTGGGCTCTGCCTCGCTTTCTGACCTGGCCCCTGCTCTGCCTGCAGCTGTTTGATGCCTGCTTCAGCTGAAATCCCTCTCGCCCTGAGCAAGCAGTTATATTTCCTGTCTTTGTTTCCAGAGGGTGTTAATGTCATGCCTAACGCTGTGGTCAAGTCTGTCTCTGTCTCTGGCAATCGGCTGACGATTAAACTGAAAGATGGACGAAAGGTAAATATAAAAGTAGGGAGAGGGTAAAGTTTGCAGGGGTGTTGAGAAAATTGAGATAATTATGAATTCCCAAACAGGTGGAGACCGATCATATTGTGGCTGCGGTAGGGCTGGAGCCTAATGTGGAATTAGCAAAGTCAGCTGGGCTGGAGGTGGACTCTGACTTCGGAGGGTTCAGGGTGAACGCGGAGCTGCAGGCACGCTCCAATATCTGGGTGGTGAGTACACGCAGAGGAGGTTTCTGTCTGCTGCTTATGCTGGTGCAGTTGGAATACGCAGAGTTCTCGGGGCTGGCGTACCTCGGTTAGGTGAAAGGGGCAAAAAATAGCAAGTGGTGAGAGCAACTGTGGTGCAGATGCTGCCAGCAGCCGTGGAGTCTGTTTGTGCAGCACAGCACGCTGCGTTGCTGTGGTAACGCCTGGGTGAGTCTTGGAATATTTGTGCTGCATAAGAGGAGTTGGGGTATCCTAAAGATCGCACGGATTCCTCTACTGCGTAAGAGTCCCTTCGGTGGGAGTGGAGACTTCGATTCCTCTGCAAAAACATACCCGATGCCGTCTTATTTTTCCAAAGATCAGTGAAAAATGCTGATAAATGGGGACCTGTGCAGCCTGGGGAGTGGGACGAGGTGGTGTTCCGGGTTTGTCAGAAAAGCTCTGTTCATGGTTCCGCTTTGCTCTCCTCCCAGTGCCTTCTGTGTTTGCGCCTTAGTTTAAGCTTTTGATCCCAATGTTCAGTCCTCACGGAACAATTCTTTGTAAGGCAGGGGATGCTGCCTGCTTCTATGATATCAAGCTGGGCAGGAGACGTGTGGAGCACCACGATCATGCCGTTGTGAGCGGAAGACTAGCCGGTGAAAACATGACAGGAGCTGCCAAGCCCTACTGGCACCAGTCCATGTTCTGGTAACGCTGCTTGCTTCTTTTGGGGTTTCTTGTTTGGCCACATGGCAGGAGCTGTGACAAAGATACACCTGGAAAAGGTTTCTGTTTCATGGGCATAGTGAAGCTACTTCAGCAAATACCTTGTACAGCTGCTTGTTCCCAGAAGCTTGTTGGAGCGCTTGCTGCTCGACCCTGACCTTTCTGAAATGTTTTTCCTTCCTGTAGTTCCCAGTTTCTCCCTGAACGAGTCCCTTTCAGCAAAGCAAGCAGCGATAGAGAGCAGCCCCTTTCCTCAGAGCAGGATAACATGCAGGTTGAAGTTAGCAGCAGCTTTTCTGTCCCAGTTGTCTGAAGTTCCCCAGCACAATCCGTTGGTTTCAGCTGTGTTGCACCTTTGCTGATTAGCGGAACTGATGCCTTGGTAGGAATGCATCGCTGCGTCCAGGAGCGCACGTGAAAGCTTGTTGTTTTCCAGAGAGAGGTATCAAGAAAAGAGGCAGTTCTGCTGTATACTTTTGAAGTTCTTTTTAAAACAAACCAAATAAAACACACACACAAAAAAAAATCACAAAGCCTGTTAACTCAAGATCATTTACCTGAACGCTTGGTCTGTACTGCACAGACTCAGGACCCAGAAGCGTTTCTCGATTCGCTTTTAAACAAGGACAGAGAAGCATCCGTTCCAGTGGTGTGGCTTTCTTCAGGATCCTCTGACCGTGGCTCGGATGCAGGAAGTTCGGGGACTGCGAGCTGCAGTCGTGGGTTTTGTCGACAGCAGTTAACTCTGGGAGTCTGCCAGCCCTCACTGAGTAGACTCCCTTCTCCTCTGCTAAATGCTGGCAAACGTGATCTCTCTCGCCCGGCGCTGTCATTAAGGTTTTGGGGCTGGATGGAATTGCCTTCTCTTGCACTAATGCCACTTCTTTCCTAGGAGCGATCTGGGCCCTAATGTAGGGTACGAAGCCATCGGCCTTGTTGACAGCAGTTTGCCAACAGTAGGAGTCTTTGCTAAAGCAACAGAAAAGGACACACCGAAAAGTGCAACGGAGCAATCAGGTGGGGCTGCACTCGTGCTTGGGAGCTGTCTCTGCGTGTGAGGGTTTTTGTGTCTCGCTCTGTGCAGTGGCTGCAGGGTCGGTCTGGTCTCACTGCAGAGCACTAGGCAACAGCAGTCTGTTTGCTTTCAGGCTTTAAAGGCTGGTTTCCATATTAAAATGTGATTAAAACATAATATTCCTCCAAGAAGATGTCATGTAACTCATTTACCAAAATTAAAACCTTTTTCCCCAGTGAATCTTAATTTCCTCTATTTTGATGTTGTGAGTGCTGCCTGGAGGAAGGAGCTGTTCTGTCTCTTGCATGTGGCGGTGGAAGTTGGGGTTTGGCAGCGTTTTGCTTCCATGGCAGGACTGCTTCCTTCTCCTGTTACTGAAACTTTTGCTGGACACAACTCAAAGCAAACCACCTCAGTCTCTTACAGAGCCCTGCTCTTTGCCGCTGATGGTGAGAGCAGACTAAAGAGCTACTGCTTCTTTCTGCACGGGGTGTTTGATCTCTCCTGTCTTTGCATTAGGGACAGGGATTCGATCAGAGAGTGAGACAGAAGCAGAAGCCTCAGAAGTTCAGATTGCTCCAAGCTTTTCGCCAATGCCGCAAGTTCCACAGCAAGGAGAAGATTATGGCAAAGGTGTAATTTTCTACCTCAGGGATAAAGTTGTGGTAGGAATCGTACTATGGAACATCTTCAACAGAATGCCTATTGCGCGGAAGGTCAGTACAGGACTGGTGCGCTTGACTGTGAGGCTTGCTCAGGCTGGGGATTTTCTTCATTGTAAATCTACCAGTTTACAGTGAGGATGGATTAATGCAGATGCTCTGTCTGGAGCAGAGCGGTGCAATATCCAGTGGTAGCCCTCTCTGGGGTGAATGGTGGGAGATGTTCTTGTGCATGTTTGTTCAGAATTCTTACAGAAACAACTTGAATCAGGTTTATGCTTCAAGCCTTGCCTTTGCGTGGCTGAAGTTTCAGGTCTGCGATAAGTACAGGCAAGAACTGCACACAACTGAGCATCAGAGTGAAATGTCCCATTTTTGTGCTACTTTGTCTAACATACAAGTGTCTGAAACAGTTTAAAACGTCTGTCATCCTAGATACACAGCCACAAAAAGTCAGGGTTAGAAGCAGCCTTGAGGAGGTGCTTAGTCTGTCTCCATCCCCCATAGTCTGTCTCCATCCCCCAAGGCCAGATCAGCTATACTTGGGTCAAGTTTTTAACATCTTTGGAGAATTTCAGTAGTTTAAACTATGAGAGTGATTCCACACTGTCCGCAGGCAGTCTGTCCCAAAATGAACTGTTCTTAATGTTAGAAGTTTACGTTGGTATCTAAGCTGAAGCTTTCATGATGCAGTTTAAACCTGTTACTTCTCCAATTTCCACGAAAGAGAGATCCTTTCCTTCCTGCTAGTAGCCCTCTCCTAAATCAGAGAGCCAAGCGTGGACCGGATCCTTAGCCTCGTAGTCCCCTTGTCTACAGGACAGGTTTGCAAGTTTAAGCCACTTAGACTGGCTCCTCTAAGGCAATGCAAAGAGAGTGGCTCATCTCAGAGTGGAGGTGAATCCCTTCTTGAAGATACTTGTTCTCCCCAGCTGCAGAGGGAAACCCAGACATGGGAACAAATCCTGCAGGGACAGTGAGGCTGGATTTGACTCCAGCCGTTCCTGTAGGCAGCTCATACTCAGTGAAGACGCCTGTATAAATCTGGCTGTAGTATGTACTGCTGTTGGGTTGTGAACTGCATCCGTTGGTGAGCTGTCATCAGCAGAGCTTCAGAGAGGATCTGAGACATCAGCCCATGGGCTGGGCCCGTGTACAGCCTTCCACAGCACTATGGGATGTGCAGGTTTTAATGCGTTCTTCCTTCCTTCAGATCATCAAAGACGGGGAGGAGCATGAGGATCTCAATGAAGTAGCAAAGCTTTTCAACATCCACGAAGACTAGACTCCGGAACGGGAGCACTGTGACAGCACTGCGTGGGGCAGGAGGGTCGCGGGCTGTGTGCTCACCTTCATCTCAGACAGCTTCCTCTGAGCACCTGTGAATGTTCCAGTCACCTAGAGCTCTAACGTGCACCAATAAAGTCAGATGGTTCTCAGTAAAATGCCATCTTGCTGTCGAGCTGGGGCTGGCGGAAGGGCGGCGATGCCTGTGGGGGAAGGAGAGCTGTAGGCGAGGGGCTGGGCGGGCGATGGACAAGGTCCAGCCTTCCCCCCGCCACCGAGGGCCTGGGTGCCGCCGGCCGGGACGGTCAGGCCAACTGGCACC
>NW_010124586.1:0-1774 GCF_000699245.1 Pterocles gutturalis
CCCCACGCGGCCAGGCTGCCAGCCCGCCGGCTCTCGCATCCACTGCTCCGCGCAGAGGGGATCCTGCCCGGGGGGTGTCTGGATGCCACAGCAGGCAGGAGGGACCGGGGCTGGGCTCAGGAGCCCCGCACTCAGCACCCACAGGGGACACGGGGCACAAGGAGCAGCGAGCAGGGCATCACAGGGACACCAAGGACACTATGCTGGCACTCAAGGCCACTCTGCTGCCACTGAGCCCCTGCTGACCAACCTGCCAGCTGCCGGGTCCTGGCCAGTGCAGGGCAGGAGCAAGGTGGCACAGCGGAGCTGGGGACAAGCTGGGGACAGCCAAGGGACAGCAGCACAGCCGTGGCCAGAAGGAAACAACAGGGCTTCTGTTACAGCAGGTGACCACGATCATTTATACGATGTGTTAGATTTATCCGAGCTAACAGGAAGCCTAAAGGCTCAAGTCTTGAGCACATCCCTATCAGAGTGACTCTAATACACAAAACCATCTTAATTACTGCAGTGACAAGTTAGAGATCAGATGGGGAGAAATAACTACACGGTATCTCTCTCTTCTACGTAACAAGTGCAGGAGATACCCTGGTACACCCTCCCCAGAGCACAGGGAAGGTTTGCTCCGTGTGTCACAGGGTTAGCACCACCGGCACTGCTCCTGCTCTGGGTTCATCGTCTGGGGCTGCTCCAGGGAAATCCCACACACCCTGCTGAGCTGGAGCCGTCAGCAAGACGTGCAGGTGCCTTTCGACTCTTCCCGACCTGCAGTCAGCGGAAAAGCACTTGGCAGCATCCCTCCCTGGTGATGCTCCACATCCAGAGGACACAGCCTGCTAGGGATGAAGGACCTCGGCTGGGTTCTCCCACCTTACCACCACTGCCATGGCACGACTACACCCAAACAAGCCACTTTCTGCTCAACAAAAGCTAAAAGAGCAGCTCTACAGCCTCTCATGGGAATCGACTCATCAGCTTCTGCACTTCCATTGCACTTGTGGCAGTCCCAGAGCACTTTGCATCCCACGGATGTAAAGACCAATGGTAGCAGAGAGCTTTTACTGAAAATGCCCCAGACCTTTGCTGCTGCTGCCCCAGCCGCATCCCTCTGTGTCCAAGGAGAGGGTCCTTCTTGCAGGAACGGGTGCTCAGCATCTCCAGCCAGAGCCGAGTCCTACACCTCACCCCCTTGCTCCAGAAAACACCTTTGGGCGGCAGTCCCAGCGAGAGCAGCCGGCTGGGGGCATCCATGCAGCTAAGCCCTCCCAAAGTGGCACCAGCCCCAGTGTACCCCCACAAACCAACATAGACCCCAGCTCGCCCTCCCCACCAGCATGACCGTGGTGCACCTGCCTGTGGGCAGAGCCTGGCTGAACACCGCCTCCCGCTGGGCACCTACCGGATCTCCGGGGCGTTGGGCAGGTGCTGTCTGAGGTGCAGGTCAGTGCTGCTGCCAGGGAGCCCGCCCAGCGCAGCGGCTCCGAGCGGGACACTGCTCAGTCGTGCAGACGAAGATGGTCCTTGGAGTCCAGGAGATAGTCGGCAACAAGGTGCTGCGTGGGGACACTGTCCGAGCGGGCACCCGCGTGGCTCCGGGATGAATCACCACCTGCAGGGGATGGAGAGCAGAGGGGATGAGCAGAACCCGGCCATGGGTACAGGAGCCCAGCTCCCAGCAGCTCTGCTTGGTTCAGACCCCGTCCCTGCTCAGTCGGGAGAGCAGCTGACGTTCAGGGGTCTTGGACAGGGGCTGCTGCAGCACCTTCCATGGGAA
>NW_010124586.1:1805-3926 GCF_000699245.1 Pterocles gutturalis
GCAGCCCATCGCGGGGCCTGTGACGGGCCTCCAGGCTGTGCTGGGATCCCAAGGCGTGGAAGCCACCACACCAGCACCCAGAGCAGCTCAGCACAGCGCTCCTGTCGCAATCGCACGCACACCGGCGCTGTGCCAGCTCTGCAATGTTACAGCACTTGGACTGCACCATAAAAACCCAATGATGCACTTGAGTTACATAAAGACCTGACTCCTGGAGGAGAAAGGGCTGTCGATGCTTCCCCGCGGCAGGCGTTTTAGGGTACACGATGAATGCTGAAACCATGGGTGGAAAGTGCACAGGAAGGTGAACCAGCCAGGCGTCAGGGCCCTCCAGAACAGTTAAACTAAAACTGCTGAAAAGCGTAGAAGGAAATGGAAATCTGCAGTACATGCCTGCAACCAAAAGAACTCTGGAACATGTTGAGATGCTGTAAGTGTGCACTATACAGCAGACATAATTATAACTTCACTTTCCCACTGGCATGTGTGTGGGCACACACTAAGTATAACATGTACATAAAATACTACAGAGAGATATATTTAAGTCGTCTTCATGTGCGCAGAGAAAGCATCCAAGCAACAAATTTCTGCCGGTGAATTCAAAGCACTGAACCAGGAGCTATCCTTAAACACAGCGGAGCCCTCTTTAACTCATTGTCTCTCGCACCAGAACAAGTACACCCGAATCCTTATTTTTTTTCCCTCTGAACACCAAACTCTCTCCTCCCCAAGTTATTAGAATTTGCCTTTCTGCTGCTGGGACCTTGATGCACAGGGTTCACTCTGCAGACGTTACGCTGCCCACAAAAGCCGGTGTGAGAACGAAGCCAGGTTACAAAGCTGGATCTGCTCTGCTCCAGATGGATTCTCTGCAGATCCCTGCTCGCAGCTTTACTCCAGCCAAGTCAATCAGAAATGTTTGAAAGTCAAAGCATCATTCCTGCATGTGATCTCTGGGAGTTTCCCGGTGTGTTCCGTAACTGGGGCTCACAAACACAATCCCTCCCTCGTGCGCTGCGGTCGTTGCCCATAACAAAGACGTTTTGGATCAAAGGAAAGGGTTAACCCCCATGCAGTCATCGTATTGAGTCTTGGAGGTCTGAGTGCTGCCAACTCCTGAAAAATGGCCACCAGGCAAGCTGCTGAGAATAATCAGAATAAGATTGGAAGGTGTCCACATCAATCAATCACTTGTTGACAGATGACTGGAAGCCCCCACTGTGACCATGGACAGCTGACCAACCTCGGCTTAAGCTGAAGTCTAACATTAGCCTGTTTGTTTCGTGTGGGTGGCTTCTGCATTATGACCTTAATAGTCAATCAATCTTGCAATGAGTAGTCTGTCTGGCAGAAACATTAATTATCCATACTATTCATGCATTGAAAAGCTTTATCTTCAAAAACTCAGCATCACTTAGGGTGGAATAACAGAACCCAGAGCAAGAAAATAAGCCCAGCCCCAGTTCCTAAGGGGGAATGGGACGGCAGGGACGAGCTCCTGGGGCCATGGCAGCCGCAGCCCAGACCGGGGGGCTCTTGGGCAGGGCTTGGCTTTGCCTTTATTCCTGGTACCAGTTCAGGCAGCGTAGAGGCTGCTGCTCGCGCACCAGCAACTGCTGGAATCACTGCCAAGAGGAAGACGAGAGGGAGAGATATAAAAGGACAACAAACACACATCAATTAAACCTTGCAAGCTGTTAGTCACACTAGTTAATAAGTTCTTTCTATCTGTAAAGTGCTCTTAGTGACAAATCCTTTAACTGGCACTCAGAGCGTTATTATGGCTTTCGAGACGCCTCTGCCTTTCATGTGCAGCTCCTTGTACACATGTGAGTGCTCCCCGTTGCGCAGGCTGTTTACACGAGTTGTGAGAAGACATCATCAAAGCAAACTGAAAAGCAACACTAAATGCTTGAGAAAAACAGAATTCATTCACTGCTGCCTGCTCTGAAATCCTTTCTGATTGTCTGGAGGCAGCGGTCGCGGCAAACCGCAGCAGGAAGGAGACGGGAACCGGGCTGGCACAGCCGGCGTTTGCCCTCTCTGCTCATTGCCACCAAAAGCACCCGGATCCCCCCGCACCGGGCAGAGACGGAGCCCCTTCCCACTGCCGTGACAGCC
>NW_010124587.1:0-318 GCF_000699245.1 Pterocles gutturalis
AACCGGGAACCGGGAGCGGGCCCGCCCCGGGGGGGGGAACCTGGCGGGTCACACCCCCCCGCCGCTGCGTGGGCAGGTACCGGCTGGCGCAGCGCTATATGGGCACAGGCATATATAGAGATGTATAGAGATGTATAGATCTCCACGTACATATATACTTAGAGGACACGTACATATATACTTAGAGCACATGGGCACATATATGCACCTGTGTGTGTACCTGTATGTATGTACACATGTACATATATGTACCCACAGATGCACACACACATATGTATACATATACCTGTACATATCCATATATCCATGTATGTATAC
>NW_010124587.1:396-665 GCF_000699245.1 Pterocles gutturalis
AATACGTTGGCATATGTATTGCCATAAACTGCGTATATAATGAACACACCAGTGCATATATATACATATATCAGGACAAGGCACATATCGCGATACGGGTATGGACACAGATAAATGTGCTGAGAACTCCCAGGTGCCGGCACCGCCATAGGTACACACAGGGTGTATAGGTGAGACTCTCGCCCCGCTATAGGGACACACACGGCCCGTGGGAAGGGGCTGCGCGGGCCGGGAAGGGACCCCCCAGCTCCGCCGAGGGTCTGCGGAGC
>NW_010124588.1:0-3325 GCF_000699245.1 Pterocles gutturalis
AGCAGAGAGAGTCCCGAAACTGCAATCCCGGAAGAGAGATAAGAGCTCAAGTGTCAGAGATGGAGACCTGACTGAGAGAGCGAATTAACCCCAGAGAAAGAGAGGACCCCAATAGAGGGGTGAACCAGAGAGAGACAAGCTTCCAGACAGATCCTCATCTCTATGCTGGGCATGATGTGCATGATATGGAATATTCCATTGGCCAATTTGGGTCTCAGTCCTAAACCTAAGGTTGAATCCTAAGCCAATAATTGGGGCCATTCTCCCTCCTAGCTTCTCATGCCCCTGCAGACACTGGCACAGCAGAGAAGCTGAAAAGTCCTTGACTGTCCTGGCAGCAACTATAACCATCAGTATGTGATCAGCCTTCTTCTCAGCACAAAACCGGTAGCTACGATGAAGAGAGTTAACTCTGTCCCAGCTAAAACCTCTTGCTACTTACAGCTTTCATTACTTTAATTGTTGTTATTTTTGTATGCAAGAGCTATTCAGAAACTTGAGCAAAAATCTTAACCGAAGAGAGATGGATGTAGGCGTCCAACATACCAAGTGACTTCAATTGTCAAAGTTCTATGCCTCACTCTTTATATTGTAAGACATCCAAGCAGAAGTCAACTAATGGACCTTAAATTAGTGTGAGTGGTCTACAAAGCTATGGCATATAATTACATGAGTCTACTTTCCTTGCAGTCAGCAGAAAAAAATGGCATCAGTTCCAGCAGGAAAAAAGCTTATAGCCAGGCTGTCCTACATCTGTGTCTCCTGGTTTCTTTTACTCTTGTAATTGAGCAGTGCTCTGTTCTGAAAGTATGGTTTGGTATACAGGTTTAACATAAAAATGGGTTTTAAAGAAGTTAGAGATTTCTTAGTCTAGCACCTGCTATATTAAGTTCTACATGGAGTGTGACTAGGGGTGTACCTGTGAAATTCCTCTGACTTTAGGAAATGTAATTGTCTTACTTTTAAAAAAATTTAAAAAAAAAAGGTAAAAGAAAAAAAATGAAAAATTTTCGAAAAAGCTTTCTGTGTTATCAAAATAGCTGTTCTGCTATGTTGGCTAATAGTGTAATGTGGATGGATGGCCCTGTAATGTTCTGGCTGTTTCTTCATCAATCTGATCACAGCCCAGGCAACAGAAGCAGGGTTGTACCTTCTAATTCCCCAGTAAATGACCCGTGTCTGTCTGTCTTTAATCAGACAGTCCCCTTCATCATTCAAATCACTTACAAATTGCTGTGGAAAGTCATGTGCACACTCCTTTTGTCTAGTCATTGTTTGATATGGGGAAAACCTGTGTGTGGGAGAAGGGGGTTAAAATCAATTGAACTGCAAAATGTAATCACCCTTCAGTGGAACATCCATTGCAATGTTTATGCCAAACTAATAACCATAGGAACAAACTAACCTTTTGTACAGGCTTTCTGTTGGTGTCCTTTGCAGAAAAAAATTACTGCTGCTTTTTTAAGTCATGGGAGCTCACGTTTGCTGTGACAGCTTTCCAATTGTTAAATAAAGTCTGACCATGAGCAGCTGTCAGACAGATATTGCACTAGAGGCTTTGGTTAAAAGGAGCACCAGGCAAGCATGTCAATGCCTAGAGGCTCTTGTTTCATTTTTTTTAAAGACACATTTAAAAAAAAATACAATGAGATAATATGATTCCTTAACTGAAAAAAAAAAAAAAAAAGTTTTCTTTCAAACATTCTGACAAATTTTCCTATGGAAGTTTTAGGATGTGATTGTGTCTGTTTATGAAAAACAGTCTATGAGGAGCATGAGATGTCTCAAATGTACACTTTTGTCTGGTGGCAAGATTGGAGAATTGAGATGCAGAAATACTGAAGTTAGACCTTATAAATAATGCTAATGATGGTATTTAAATTCTTATGAGAAGGCAAGAGTAATTCTACTGAGCTGCCTCAGAACTGTAGAATGCCATTTTATCATTTTTACTTTTCATAGTAATCTAAAAAAACCCTTCCAAAGTTTTTGCTCTTTATTATGTTGGACCCTGCTGTACTAGCTGTTGTACAGACAAGTAAGAAAAGAAGAGTTTCCACTACAGAAATTCTAGTAGGCTAAGATAAATATGCAAGAAAATAATGTTTTGAGGTAAATATACAGTCAGTACTGGGAGAAGCATTATCATTGAAGTTACAGCTGGGAAAAGAAATTGTCATTAAATTAGAATGAAGGTGGACTATTCCAGTTTAGAAACTGATATTGTCTGCCTTACCATGCTTAAAAGTCAAGCATGTAGCCTAGCTACATGGAAGAACCTGGACTAGGAATCAAAGTTGTTGGGGGCTCCACTAGAGGCAGTGTAGGAGATAGGTAGTTCAGCTCACCTGGCTGAGGATAGAATGGGTCAGCTCTGGAGATGCCTTTGTTCATTGAAACAGAAGCCTAGTTCAATTGCAAATTAAAACAAAACAAAACAAAAAATAGTCAGGGTGACTAACTTCAGAAGGCAAGGTGTAGGCCAATGGTGTGGAGACAGGAATTCGAGACCGTATATAAAAAGAATTTATTGAAAAATCAAGAATATTTTTTCAAGTTAAAGAGGAAAATGATCCATATGTCATTTACAAGCAATAGTAGTAATAATTGATTAATGTTTTTAAGGATAACTTCTTCCAAAATTTAAAATTTAACTAACTAATAGTATGTTCTCACCATTGCAGTTTGCTTTTAGGACAGAGGCATTTATCCAGTAAAAATATAAAGCAGTGGGAAATGAAAAAAGTAAATTTAAAAATCAATCCTCCCTGATGTTTTTCTGTTGGCTCCTCTTAGAAATAACACACAAAATTTTTATAACTTAAATGGATCATAAAAAAATCTCAAGTGTGTTCTGTTATTTATTTTATTCATTGGAAAACACTTTTGGGTAATGAGTTTCACTTTTTCACCTTTCATATACCTCATTCTTTCACACAGAAAAATAGAAACCATTCAAAAATAGCAGATGATAACTTTTTTTTGTTTTTGTTTTTGCTCACATTTGTGCTTATGAGTTGGTACTGTTCTCACAGCTACACATGATGGGTTAAAGCCATGGTAAACATAGAATCATAGAATCATAGAATGGTTTGGGTTGGAAAGGACCTTAAAGTTCATCTAGTTCCAACCCCCCTGCCATGGGCAGGGACACCCTCCACTAGCCCAGGTTGCTCAAAGCCTCATCCAGCCTGGCCTTGAACACCTCCAGGGATGGGGCATCCACAGCTTCTCTGGGCAACCTGTTCCAGTGTCTCACCACCCTCACCGTGAAAACTTTCTTCCTAATGTCCAGTCTAAATCTACCCTCTTTCAGCTTATACCT
>NW_010124589.1:0-17776 GCF_000699245.1 Pterocles gutturalis
TTTTGAATTGTAGTACACAGTGACTTCTGAGAGTGAGAGCAGCTCCCATGCAGAGAACAGTCAGAAACAGATGCTCACCACTAAGGTTCTCTTTAAACACTATTTTAATGGCTGAAATTAGGTTTATATGATGCCTAATCCCAATGGCCCTAACCTGCAGAAGAATGTTTCTCTCAAGGATGAGTTAAGTAGTAAGTAAAGAGTATTTACTAAATACACATAAACAATGTATGGTAGTATCCAAAGCAGCACTGATACACAAATGAGCTCTTAATTCTTGGGTTGCTCTCTTCATCAGCAGAAACTCAACTCTATCTCACTGTCTTCTGAGCCACAGCAATTGAACATAAGCATACTGTGCCAAACAGTACAAGTGTGAAATAATTTCTGATCATTATTTGTAGGATTACTTTTTCTTTCACACCTGCAGTGTAGAAAAGAAATGCAGCTTTGGCCCTGCTGTTGGCCCCAAACTATTATAATATAAACCAACAGGCATTATGTAGCCCTCAAAAGGCTAATACCTAGAACCTGTGAAGAGCAAAGGCCCAGACACTAACCAATGATGCTAATATGATGCCATTGGGATTGCAATGAAAGTTTTGCATTTGCAAGAACTGGTGAAAATTACTAAGATTAAAGAATTTTTTCTCAATTCAACATAAAGAAATGGTAAAGAATGGTAAGAACAGTGCCATTGGAGAGTTCAGACTGCTAAAGTTGTCAGATATAACAATCTTCCTAACTGAAATGACATGCAAAGGCTGAAATACCTCTTCCTTTTCACAGAAGAACTGCAACCTTGGGCAGCTGCTGGGGAGAACAGACCTGTGCTAGTAAGTCCCTGATAAGACACCATACAGCTTTCCCCCAAGTTTTCCCAGAAAAATAAAATCAAAATTTGTGTAAATATCGCATCATTTTTAGGTACAAAGTAATTATTATTCTGTTGCCAAATTGAAATAGTAGGCAAATATCAGGCCTTTTCCTAGCATTTTCATCTTAGAGGGAAAATATTGCTGAATTTTCTGGGAAGTAAGGCTTTTTTAGTTTAAAAGTTACACAATCCTAATTATGCAACCACGGCAGATTTTGCCAACAGCTATGCCTCCTTTCATACCATGTCAGAAGAAGCTACTTGCATTTCACATGAAGATATCAGTGTCTTTCAAACGCTTTCTTGAATGAGCAAATGCTCTGCCTCTGACAGATGCCCTCACGCTGGGAAGAGTTACATAGGAAAACATTTATAGTATCTGAGCTTGCATTAGTTTTTCACTCACACCAATTATTATACAAGCTTATTTTAAAACCTGTCATTGTTTACTAAGCCCTGTGGTCACCACATGTCAAAACAAAAACAGATGCATACTAAACATCACTAGCATGTTCTTACAATTTTCTTTTAATTTTTTGTACCCAAAGTCAGACAGGCCTTTGCGGCAGTTTTATTTCAATACATTCTGAATATTTTGTTAAAGTTCAGATGAGATCAGCTATTAAGCCCCAAATCCTGTATATCGCACAGATGTCACAACAGTCACTATTCTGCAGCCAAAATGTTTCATTTTGACTAGTGACTCAATACAGGCATTTTGCTGTAGCAAACCTAGTCACTCAGCACTGCCTATAGACTCTGACCACCACAGCAGTAATGTAAGATGCAGTATTCAGACTGCACATTTAAGGATGCTGCTTTCTCTACAACCCTCACGATGCCTAGCGGGGCAGTGGGGGGGGGGAGCTCTTTAAAATTACTCTGGCCATACTTTACAGTACTTCCTTCTTTTATTGCATGAAGCATTGGAAGTCAGTATGTATAATATCCAATTGCATCAGAACACCTTTTTAAAAATTCAGTAAAATATGCATAGACTTTCTGCTTCGTTTTGTAGGTATACATGAAATGTCACTCGTTGCAGTTAGATTTCTTTCTACAAAACACAAATCAACTGTGTTTCTTAACAGGAGTATCACCCTCCTGAGCAAACACCTCTGAGAAGAGGAAGGTCTACCAAAATGCCTGAATCTGCATATAAAACCTCTGTTATTCCACAGAGCTGTGTTGATATTTGAAGGACAGGCCTCGCTGGAAGCTCAGTTACAGATTCTCAACAAGAGCAACACAATGAAACCCAAAACATTTCTTGGGAAAGGCACTGTGCAGGTTTCATGATGACTATGTACCAGACAAGGTTAGACCAGGGTGCAGTATTACAGGGCATTCTTAGCACAAATAGCACCTTAAAGTTTCATATATGTATCCCACATCACGTCACCTTTGGAAACTACACCAAGGAAACCTGCAATGTGATTACATTACCCTGTAGTTAATAAGTGACACGACAGGACACCAAATTGCTCCTACCCAGGAAAAGTCTAAGTAAGGATAGCAAAAATCTTAATTTCAGCCACCAAGAGCTCAGCAAGCTCTAAGAGGACATTTTCAGGGCCGATGGTCTATCAAAAGGGAAAGCAACCACTGCTCAGCTCTAGAAACCTCCAGAAAACTTCATACAGGGTTCTCCTTTTCAGTGAAATCAGCTGAAGATCTGGTCCAAAAGCGTCTTGGGTGCTTGCGATATACAAATGATACTCGTACACTACAAATGAAAGAAAGTATCACCAACACACAATCACAGAATGGTCTGGGTTAGAAGCGATCCTTAAAGATAATCTAGTTCAACTCACAAACACCCCCTCGTCCAACCCCCAACATCCCCTTTGCAGACAGAAAAACGAATGCAGAGAGCATACACACAAGCATATGAGGCTTCATGTTTGCTAAGCTACACTTTAATTAATTACTAAATGTTCCTTGGGATACCTCCTAACAATCTGAAAAACTGCATTGTAAACCTAAAGCAGATAGGCTATCTTCCTTAAGACTGAAGTGCCATCAGCCTTTTAGCCCTCAGACCACCTAGGACAATCAATTTGCTTACTCAATTGAACTCTTCCCCCTACTTCTCTTTTCCTGCCCCCCTCACAGGATTTGAGGACACCCAGTTCGCCTGGAGACAGTGAATCACTACAAGCCAGCAGGCCCACTCGGTTCCTCCAAAGACACAAAAGGTGTAAAAATAGCTTGTACTAATGAAGCAAGTACAGCGTCAGCAGACAGATGAGCGTGGGTGATCAGATAAGGGTCTGTTGTTGCAAAGGGCAAATTATTAAGAGAATGCTTCTCCTGCTCTCTCTCTCATTAAGCTTTCTTCTTCCTTCGCTGAAACCAGCCCTCTGCAACGCGTGATAAATGACACCTGACAAGATTGACTCCTCCTGTAATTGCAAGTTCCATACCAGCGCAGGAAGCAGTGCCTCACTACCAGCTGAAGGTACAGTGGATGTGTCATTAAAAAAATAAATAAAGAGAGGCAAAAATAAAGCCTAAAAATAGCCAGGACTACCCACTGAGTATGACTGTGTGGGTATATTTAGCCAGTCTGACACCAACCTTTCTTGTTGAAAACACAATCTTACCTTTATGCAAAACAGTTTCCTGTTTCTAAACATAACTTGAGAAACTTGAGAGCATGAAGGGGGAAAATTCAGATTTTGAAATTGTCCCTTTTTTACTGAGATTACCAAAAGATTATACGTGAAAAAAACAGGCAGATCTTCCACATGGGTTTTGCAACCTGACATTCCATTACAAATAGATGACAGTATGCTATTAAGGCATGCTAAGATGGCCCATCGGACGAGGAAATAGATTCAGAAGCAAAAAGAGAGCTCTATGAGCAAAATGCTCTGAGGGCCACAAATGAGACTGTGAGAGCTGAAGGAAGGGGGACCCATCCTATGCTAGCTCTGCTACCTGAGCCAGCACTGCCCTTAAGAGAAGGCTGTGCCCCACCAGAAGCAGACACATAGGCTGAAAGACTGCTGAGATGCAGTTGCACTTTTACAGCCCTGTTCTGCAAGTCTCATCTACTCTGAGGCCAGTTTGCATCACTTTACCAACAAAAAGGAAGTAGATTTTAGGAAGAGTGTAAATATAACTTATTCCCATTTAAGATACTCCCTAATAAAGTGGCACGAGTATAAACAACCATCTGACCAAGTGATACAGTTTAGTAACTTACAAGCAATATCAAGAAGCGCTTCCAACTGCACATTTGAATTTCTGATTCCCAAATACCCGTACTTACAGGACTTAATGAATGTGCCTTTAACCTGTGTACTCAGCACACTGCAGAGAGTGGAGATAAGTACTCAGACACTTTACACCACATCTGCTCCACTCGCCTGCAGCCAAGGGGTTGCCTCACAACCAGCAGCAGGAGGGCTCACAGTGAGTCCCAGCCCACCTCCACACCGCCGGCACTTGCTAGCCTCGCTCACGGCGCCACGCTCACCACATGCTGCACCCACTGCTCACCCCACCCTACTGTGTCAGTCCTGAAACTTTCATGGGTTTAGTTGTGATAGGATGAGCCACTGCAATGTTCAGAATAGGTGTTCAGAGATTTTCAGGAACCTCTCTTTCCAGAGCGGCTTTGTGCTTCTGCACGGTGTGAGTCTTGCTCCCCCTAACCCAAAGGGAAGGTAAGCCCAGTCCCAAGGACTCTCTTAAGAATGTCTGCAACTCTTTAAAGTACATTACTACAATATTACTACTAGAACTAGTACACGTGCAAACTTTCTAGTGCTCTGCATGAGCTGTGCAAGGAAATGGTCTTTTCTACAATTATGGTTTTTCTGTTTAATATTGTGACTCCTTTGGCTGATGTTTACATGAGGGTTCTGTTTCATTATTATCCAGTATGGCTCCAAATACCTCACATCAATTGTTCTGGGGCCAAGGTTAAACAAAAATGCACAGGTTTATACCAGACCTTTTCTCTCATTTACAAGAGGAAAAAAAGACCACTGTAAGACATTGCCAACTTCACATGCAAGACTCAAGGAAAATTATTATTTTGACATTATAATTTTTATTTTGTTTGGATTTTAAAATAATGTAATTTACATTAATAAGATTGTATTTTTAACACTAGATTGAGTGGGAAATTGAGAGCATGTTCTTTTCTTGATATGCTGTGATTAACTCCCATTGATACAACCATTCTTTGTTCAGCCACATAGTTTTGTCTTTTCATCCTATGCCTTAGCAGTAAATTTAATAGTCACTGATTTTTTTTGCTAGAATAGATAAACATTGTGATGCAAGACGAATCAGCTGATGATATTATTCTACAGACAATTTAATTTTCATCTGAAATGAAGAGCGAATGTTATTATATTAGAAGAAATATGAACATGAAAATAATTATTATTAGGTTTAAATACTGAAGACCATACTCTGGCAGTACATTTACATAAAGTTAATAAAAGAAAGGACCAAATACCCCAAACCACTCTTAAAAGCATAGTGATCAGAACCTCAGCCTATCCCCCACTCAGATTTGGAGTAGAAAATTTGTTTAAGCAACAGTTACACATTACCTATATTTTTAAGACTTTACCTATCTAAAGAAAAATGTACAAAGGAGAAGATGAAATTTTAAAAAACAGCAGGAAAGCATATTAGAAAAATGAAAAACTACCTTCACTGTACACTTAAGAAAATATTTGTTATTACATGGTATTTTCCAGAACTGTGTATAATAGACTGGTGCCTTTTGCCCAAAGCTCTGCACCACGAGGCTGGCCGCACACAGCCGGCAGAGCCCAGCAGCTATCTCCCGGCTCCCCGTGGGCTGGGGGCACCAGCAGCACGGCCACGTCTCCCCAGGGGGCTGCAATGGTGAGGGGGTGCCTCAGCCCCTTCACCCACATGGGCCTTCAGTGCCCCCACAAGAGACAGCTTTAACTGTGCACAAACTCAATTTAGAATCAAGAAAGGGGCTGATCGGAAAATAATTTGAGGGAAAGAAGTGGTAACTTTTCAGTCAGGAACTGGTGGGCTCGCTGTGCAGCGGCACAGCCAGCAGACGGGGTGGGAAGGGGGCAGCCACGGATCATGGAGGAGCAGGGCAAGGGGCTGAGTGACCACATCCAACCCAGCCCTGTTCAGTGCCACCTCCTTCCTTCCCTGTGGGCTCCAGCGCTGTGGCTTGCCTTCTCCTTGCCTTCTCTGCTGCCCAAACAACAATGAGGATCTGCTGGACCAACACAAAGCCCACCCAAGGGGGGTTTGAGGGTACAAAAACTTTCTGGTTTCAGTGTCACATACCACACTCAGTCACAACACAGGCAAGATAATGAGCAGAAGTAAAGCAAAACAGGATGGTAGCTCTTCTTTTCAATAAGTTCCTGCTACGGGCTTTCCCCATTGGCTAATGTTTAAACTGTGGGTGTTGGAAAGTTATTTTCCTGAGTGTAAATCAGTCCCTAACTTGCGCCTCCACAAGCACCTAGCACAGGTGGGGTGGGAGCCTGGACTTGCTGTCTGTCTGCACCTCAGGCGGGACAGCAGTTCCACGATGGCGATTTCCACAAAATGAAAGTCTACACTCCGTGACGGCACTACCGATTTCGCACCCTGGGTAGGGGCACCCCACCGCAGGGAGATGCAGGCAGCACGGGATGGCAGGGGAGGCTGCGAAGGGAGCCCCGGGAGGCAGCAAGAAGATACAGCATTGAGTAATGAGGGGCTGTGCTATCTCACATCTTCCTACATCCTGCCGCAGGTCGCTTTTCCTGCCACAGCCTTCTCTCTCCCGCCCCTGCGCGGTGTCACTTTCACTGGCGTGCGCTCCCCTCCCACTCACCAACGTGTAACGCACACCACCATTTATGTCACCCCTCCAATCTGGCCTGGCATCTCTGAGGTGCAAGCAATAGATGCGGTCTGTGAAAGATTAGGATTAATGCTTTATTGGCCATTACAGCAGACAAGTGGCTCGGCTCATAACACTATTTTTCCCTTGTGAAGACCTGTAGAAAGTGGGAGCAGGTTGCCACACGTCTGGCACCTCCTGTACACTGACATATGTCCTCGCTGCTGGACGAAAGGGCAGGTCCAGTTAGGTGTCTTGTATTATTAACATTCTGCTGCTTTACCTGTTGATCACATATCCTCCTCTCGGCCCCTCTGCGCCCCATCTTGTGCAACACACCAACATCTGCGGAGGCACTGCTCTACCCAGGAAAGCTCAAGCAGAAATCTGGGGAAGGAGTTGGGACACCTTCATTTGCAGACCCGAGTCTGAGGCAGAATGGCCGAGAAATTGAACAGATCACCGTAACCAGGATCCTCAAACTAAAAGATGAGAAATATGAGATATCTGCCCTGCCAGCAGTAATAATTATAATGTATTATTAACAAAACTCAGGTTTCATCATTAACTTGACTTAGATTTCAAAAGCTGATCTCACCCTAATCATCCTCCAAATTACATCCAGTGTTTCCCTCAGTGCTACACCAGTACCAGCGAGGAAAGCTGCTGGCAACTATCACACCAAAGAGAGAGCACAGGTAAAAACGAGCTATAAATATCACAATCAAACAGGTGCAAAAAATTAGACATATTATAAGTTGCCTGAACCCAGGGCGATCTCACCACCTGGATCTGATCCTGCCAGAAAGACGGAGTCTGTAACTTCAAAGCAGCTGAGAGGAAAGGGCTCGCTGTAAGTGTATGCTGCATATGGCACAGCTGACGTGACCCTGCTTCTGCAAAGGATTGACTCCGCTCCTCTCACAGGTGTCAGTAAAGTCACAGCTCCTCTCTTGGATCTCAAAACATGAGAAAGGCCACCTACGTGTTTGCTATAATGAAGCAGCCAACTGTCTCAGTCATGACCCAACCGCTACAACAAAAGACCCTTGTTTGATTTTGTTCCTCTACCAAGCTCATCATCAGAGCAACTAAGATCTTCAAAAGCTTTTTCTCAACCTCTAAGTGTGAGATGAAAATGCCATTTTAATTGTGGATCACTGAGGTCTGCTTGAGTAAAATAACCCCAATCACTTGGATGCAACTGCGTAACAAACACCGCTCTTCTAGCAGGGAGCCTAATTGCTCTGCTAGCACCAACAAAGAGCTGCTGGCTCATTAGAGCAAGCTGGAGGAGCTGCTGTTCACATCTTCACAAGCTGGGAGTATTTGATTGCAAAACTACTACGGATGTTTGATCCCAAATTCAGCCTCTGACTTCTGTTCAGCAAAACTTAAAAGCAAAGTAGCTATCAGTCTGATATCCTTCTTCATAGCTTTCTTCAGGGTAACAATTTATTTTTCTTCTTGATCTGTTCAAGGATGTCAAATATAATCTTAAAAGAGGATTTGGACTTTTATATTCTATACAAACCTGCTTAGCAAAAAAAAGTAGCAAGAACAGAACTGATATGAACCAAATTGCTGTTTCACATGACATCTGGAAGATGCTGGCAGTTACACTGCTATCCTGTAGCCTGACTGCACCAGGACCTTGTCAGAAAGTGCAAAGGGCAAAGGAAGGCCAGGAAAAGGTCAAAAGCAGCCATGCTTCCTGCTGGCTGCTCACAGCAGGTTTGGATGGCAGGCGACCAGGTAGATGGCACAGGAAGCACACTTCCATCTTGTCCAACAGGGAAACAATTTGCTGAATCATAGTAAAGGGGAACGTGGCAGCTAGTCCCGCCGGGAGGTCCAGGAGCTCCCTTTGCCTGCTGCCGTGGCCCCAGGTGCAGTTCTGTGCCCCTTCTGGGAGCCCACGCTGCTGTGCTCAGCTTTGTCTGTCCACCCGCTCCTTCCCTCATCATACAGTTTGGATAAACCATTGCCTTGCTTTATGCTTTAAGAACATGTATTTCTGTTTCTTTTTCCTTCACAACCATCTTCAGACAGAACACATTCTGAATGGAAAACATAAATCTTATTTCAGGCAGATACTTGCCTCAGCAAGTCTATCAAGAGTGGCTTATTTTCTCCAACTCAGACTCCACATGTGAATACAGACACATATGGGCTCAGACATACTTGCATAAAGAGGTCCATTTGCCTGAGTGTTTCCTAATTAACGACTGGCAGTCAGAGGAACACTACAAGTGCATTCAGTTGTTCTTCATTTTTCAAAGAAAAGGTTATTTACACGTCTAGGTAGAAGGTGTTGCTGGGGCTGCTTATAAAATGCACCAGCCATGGTTTCAAATCCAAAGCTTAACATTGACATGAAAATTAAAGTTGCAAAGAAGAGTAACTTTTTTTTTTTTTTTTCCCTCTTTATACAGTTTGAATTGGCTTGTGAGAAAGTTAACAGAATATTCCACCAGTGAAATGGAAAGTGGATCAAACCACTACAACATAAGCCTTCAAGATAGTGGAAAACTCCACATGGGATAGGGTCACAAAAATGATCAGAGGGCTGGAACACCTCTCCTATGAGGACAGGCTGAGACAGTTGTGGTTATTCAGCCTGGAGAAGAGAAGGTTCTCGGGAGACCTTAGAGCAGCCTTGCAGTACTTAAAGGGGGGGGCCTACAGGAAAGATGGGGTCAGACTTTTCATCAGGGCCTGTTGCGATAGGACAAGGGGTGATAGTTTTAGACTAAAAGAGGGTAGATTTACACTAGATATAA
This sequence comes from Pterocles gutturalis, assembly GCF_000699245.1. NCBI lineage: Eukaryota > Metazoa > Chordata > Aves > Pterocliformes > Pteroclidae > Pterocles > Pterocles gutturalis. The sequence continues at coordinate 9,512 of NW_010124589.1, forward strand.
GGAAGAAATTTTTTACAATGAAGGTGGTGAAACACTGGAACAGGTTGTCCAGAGAGGCGGTAGATGACCCATCCCTGGTAACATTCAGGGTCAGGCTGGACGGGACTCTGAGCAACCTGATCTAATTGAAGATGTCCCTGTTCATTGCAGGGGGGTGGACTAGATAACCTTTAAAGGTCCATTCCAACCCAATCTATTCTGTGTTTCTATGATGCCATGATGCTCTCTGGAAAATCACTCCAATATGGTGCTACTGAGTGTGCTGAGGACTCAGGTATGTCAGCTCTTTGCACAGCCAGGACCATGCTCTGCCTTTCACCCAAGATGCTTGTCAGGAGTGGAAATCAAAACCACCTTTTCTGACAGGTCATGAATTAAATAACTACAGCTAGTTTCCAGGATCTCTTTCCTTCTGCTAGCAATCTCACATAGCAACAATAAAAGTACTGACACTATATACTAATTCTGGAGGTGTCTTTTTAGTCACAAAGCTGCTGCAAGATATTTCTTCTCTGGTAGCAGTAACACTGAGTTCAGGAAGCACAGAGCACCTGCCAGTAGTAAAAGAAGAGCACATCTAAAACCACAGGTCCTGGTTGTTAAAATGTTGCTTGTTACAGGAATTTCATCTATGCTAACATTCTGTTAGACCAGTCTGGGTAATAACAGCAATAACGAACTTGGAAAAATTTAAAGGAGCACTAATATAGATGGGACAGAATTGTTCACTGATATTTTTAAGCCCCATTAGTGCTGATCCACCCATAAGCACATATGAATTTATAGAAAAGGAAAGAGTAAGTGCATGACTACACTACAGAAAGTTTCTATTTCAAAAAGTGTCTGCATTGCCTGAAAATCAAGATCATGCCACTGAAATTCCCACCAGTCCAATACTTTCTGTTTCCTCCTTGTTTTTCTTTTTTCTCTCTACAGTAAACTGAGCTGCTCTATTATCTTTCTGTGATTTTCAGCAAAAGTAGATACAGAAGGAACTGTGGAGAATCACTGAGGACACTGAGCCCAGAAGAGACTGAGCATTTGTCCCTCTTGAGAAATGGATACAATATCAGCTTGAGTGGACTCTGAATCCTACTTTTAATTAGAGAGAAGGTTAAATCAGGCGAACCTACCTCTTACTTAAATACTATTCTTTCCTCAGATCCCTCTGTTCTCCAGAAAAATGGTCTTCTCCCTGTTGGTGACCATTTATGCAGGCACAGGATCCAAAGTCTTTCCCACTGTGTCCTCACCATTTGCATGGTGTCTACCTCTCTATTGACAGCTTCCAATAAAAGCTTCCTTTAATAGAGTTGTCCTGACTCACAGGTTGGGGGGGAGGGAAGCTGACCTCGCTGCAGCATCAAGAGTCTCTGACGCATTTTGGGAGGCTGTGGTTTCGGATATGAAAGATTTCAGCCGTGTTTTCAACTAAGTTTTACAGGTTTAACTTCCAAAATATCACTCTATATCTCCATGTCCATTTGCAACTCGATGCTGTTTAGTGGTTCGACAGCACTGTTCAGGGCTTTAGCCGTGTGCTTGGAGAACTAGCAGTGCTCACCATCAGAAGAGAGTTTCTCAGAAACGCAGCCACCCAGGCTCCTGGCTGGCTCCACCTCTTGTCCGCCCACTCCCAGTTTCAGACATTTCGCATTCCAAAACTGGAAGTGTCTATGCAACATAAGGTCATGTTATTGCACAACGCGCTCTGCTCCTTCTAAGAGCCACTGCATCCTCAAAAGTACATCAACTCTAACAGCAAGAGAGCTGTTTACAGTGAATTTCTGAGTGGGAGTATTTTCTCCAAGAATCTTGTAACAAGTACATGAAGTGTATGACTCTTCCATACATTTGGTAAAATTGTTACCCAGACAGCATTTATTTAATATTTCCACATCAGCATTCCTTCCCCCTTAAGCTGCCTTTTGATAAATTGAGAATTAGTTTTTACACTTCTCAAAGTATTTTTTGTGCTGGATAATTTTCAGACATGCTAAACAGAACAATTTTTGCCTATCCTAAATTTAGAACTGAGGCCATTCATAACAATGTAACTGTGAAATACAACTGATTGTCACCAATGTGAGTTTTGCTAACTTTTTTCTCCTGGACAAAGGGTCAGAATAATGGCTATGATCCCTCCTTCACTGTCTTTAAATTCTAAGAGGTGAGTGAAAGCTCCAGTCTCAATTTTAACTGAAGAACACCTCTTTTAGTATAGGGAATTAAAAGTGAAGCAAGCTTTATTTTGTACACAGGTGGAAACAATGTTGTCACATTGTGTTATCTTTGAAACTGTATTCAGCTTTTCAGTTACAATTAAATCTTAGCATGGAAAGCCTATTTGGCACCGTGTTGAATGTCAGTGAGTTATACTGGTGTCTCCTAAAGGCAATTTTTGACATATTTAAATAAAGAATAAATGACCAGTCCTTACGTGCCACCTCTTCTTTCAATTCAGATCTGTCACCTTCATCCTCAGCACCACCAGGGCAGCTGAGTAGTGGGGATGCAGAAGGGTTTGGGGCTGGGACAGAGTAAGAAGGTTCAGATCCAGCAGTCAGCATTCAGAAATCTGATTCAGGCTACTCAGTGAAAACTACAATGGCCAAAACAAACCAGGGACAGAGTAAGAGGGAGAGGGAAATATTGAGAATCCTATGAGAGGGGCAGAACACGGGACAGAGGAGGACTTTCACACTTTCTGTTTCATTAGATGCACTGGCACCATGCTCTGCTGTAGGTAAGGGTAGCCCAGGATTTTCACTATGAGTCGTTTATTTGGAGGATATAACATGACTGTTATATATATCATATAACTGCCCTTTGTCCTGTGGAGGAGATTATTAAAATGGAGCTAACAGTTTAAAGTTACTTAGCTCCTGATCAGTCTCTGAGCAAGTAAAAGGTTAGACCATAATATTTAACCACAGCTCTCATGCCTTTCTGAGAAGCACTGAGGAGGCTGTCTGAAGGAAAGACTGACTGCCATCTGCCATGCTGCTTCCTGTGTGCACGAGGTGAAGAAATTTGCACCAGCCTTCATCCTTGTGTTGACAGTGAGCTTCCTCCAGTGCAGTGGCTGTCAAACTGCATGCTTTCTGGTAGAGCCCATTTCCTTCTGGGGGACAGGCTTCCCTTGGGGACAGCGGGGGCTAGTGCTCTAGGCAAGTCACTAGCCATGATCATCAAATCTGCCAGATGGTCACCATGCAATATAGCCAAAGGTTTGGTGCTTTAAGTAGAATTGGCTGCATGTCTAAATGAGAAAACAATGAAGAACTGATGAGGGACAGTAAGAGAAAGAAAAAGATTAATAAAAGTATGGAGACACTGTACCATAAGGAGAACACAGCATCTACTACAGATCTTGGGGAACTATGCAAACTGTTACTTTAAAATGCAAAAGTGGCATGTGCATTCGTTCTTTTTAAACGTTCATAAGTGGCCACTGTGTGATTCAATGAACACCTTGGTGCCAGCAGCATTCCTATCTCCCGTATGTTCAGCACCCGGTGTCTACTCCCCTACAGTAATGTCCCAGCCATTACCCAGCTGCCTTTCGCAGGGACAGTTAGGGCTGGCAATAAAGCAAGACGTGTGTGGGAGTCCTTCAAGCACTTTGATCGTGTGACCTTAGCCAATTTTACAACCACTTAACTGTTCTTACTTTTTATTCCCCATTAATCTCAAATGGAATCCAAGAGTTTTACAAATCCTGTAGACATTTTAAATAACTAGCAAAAAAAACATAAGAATTTGGGAAATTGAGTTTGAACAGCAAAGGTAACAAGCTCACAAACAGCCCACACTCCTCACGTTTCCCAGGGTTTGTGGCCTCTATTTAAGTCTGTTTCACTGTGACATTGTTTTTTCAGTAGCTAATAGACATTTTCAGAAGGGTGACTACAGTAAGTGCGGGACCTGTAGGCCTGTCAAGGTGACCTACCCACAGGAACTTTTCAAGCACAGAAGTTTTTGTACGTTCACCATGAGACAAGAGGGAATAATATGCAGATGCAACTTAAAGACAACTGAAACCATTTTAGCTCAGTTCAGCTATTTGAAGTTCTTCATGGAGTAAGGCGACTTAAAGGGAAATATTTAATTCAGAGATTTCCACGGGGGAAAAAAAAATAAAAATAGTAATAGGGAGATTTTCCAGTGGAAAACTTGTCCTTGTGGAAATTCCACTTTCAATTGACAAATTGTTTTTATGGGAAATTCCTAAGCAGCTGTAGGCACAGCCCTCATGCTGAGAAGTTCAAAAGCAGCTCATGTCTGACCCAGTGCCCTCAGATTTCCCACATGAGATAAACTGCAAGCTCTCATCATTCCCTCGCTCCCATACATACCCTGCAGCACAAAGGCAGTCCCACCATGGGCACAACAGTATATTGACATATTGACTGTAGAGGCAGCACACACGTGGTTACAGACAGGATGCCTGAAGGACTAACCTTTTAATATTCCAAATCAGGATTAATTACAGGCTCTTACATATAAGCTGTCCCTAATGCTCTGATACTGGTAAAGCTGTCATTGACTTCAGCAACAGGTTTACCTGTAGTAGGGACTGCAGGCTTGGGAGAGTCTTAAATAAAGCTCCTCATAGTAGACTGCACCAGAGAGAGGGAACTTGGGCCAGACTTTTATGTGATTACGTGAATGGTCACAAATCATGGATGTAACTCCATTGTTATTAATTGCTTTACACTGGCTTAAGCCCATCAGTAAGAACTACATACTCCACAGCTAACACTACAGAGAGTAAGAAAAACTCTTTTAGTGAGCTTGCTAAGGGTCTTCTAAGTTTGCAGAACGAGCACTGAGTAAGCACCTCCTTTACAGAGTGATATTAGAAAAGTATAAACCATTCACTATAACGCATCTTCTTTTTATCAACTGCTTTAGCATGAATCATCATACTCTGTAAACAGGCTAGAAATCATCTTTATGGCCGGGCTCAAAGTATATCAGAGAGTCAGAGGAAGAAAAAAGCTATTAGACTAAGCAGGCTTGTACAACCTCTCACAGTCCAGAAAAAGGTATTGAGCACATAAATCCTCACCTAAACATTTACAGTGATTTACAATAATTCTGTACCCGTCCTGCATTTTCACACTAATGCATTTTTAATACAAAATAAGTCCCTGTGAGTAAAAAAGTTAATTCCATGGACAGTCTGGGACCTGTCTTCACAACTTACTCTCAAGAGTAGACCTTGCCTCTTCCCTGACTACCTTCTGTCCCGTGTAGCCTATCCAACAGTAGAGCTGATCCAGCACCCCTCAAACTGAGCTGAGCTGGAGGAGCTCAAGCCCAGCGGAGCTGTGGCAGGAGCACGAGCCCCAAGGTGCTATTGAGGAGGCTGTCAGCAGCTGGCCACTTGCCAGGCACTGCAGGCTACAAGGTGAAGAAGTGGACAAAGGCCACCACTCAGCTGCTACAGTGACCTTCAGCTATGCTGATCTGTGATGGGAATGCACCCCCTGGCCATGCTCACATTTCTAAACCACATGGTTTCTTGGCTATCTGCAACACTATGTACACACGTACAACAACAAGTTCGCACACACGCACAGCCCATCTCTGTGCTGCACACAAGGTCGACCAGTTCCTCACTACCCCTAACCATGAAATGTCTAACCAGCTGCATCAGGGTTACTGCTGCTCTGCACCCAGGGAGTGCAGCAACCATACATGCTCACCAAGGCATGCTGCATGGTTGTGAAAATCATACACGCCAAGATCAAATTGCAAGCAACTTGAATTGTGGAGATAAGTTAAAAAAATCCTGTGTGTCTCCACCAAAAGGAGTTATTCTTTTGGGACACCACAGTAATAAAACACAATTGCAATGAAAATCTTACTGATACAAGTTTTGTTATTGAAGTGACAAGAAGGGCATTTATTTTCAGAGTCAGACACTCGAAGGAATAACCCCATGCTAGATAGTGCAAGATGTCTTTTCCAGTATACAACAGAGATAGCTCTACTATACTAAAACACATGTGATAAGACGAAGAGGGGCCAGGCTCTTCTACATATTCTCTGCATACCTGTTACTATCACACAGCTGCTCTCAAGTCTACAGTTTCCTGTGAAGTACAAACTGCATACCACTTCCCCTACAGAAAAAAACAGCCTTGCTTGTTCTTAATTGACGATGGAAATGCTGTCATATTTTCCACTAGCCAGGCTTGAAACCATTACTGAATGAACCTTCATTAATTTTTCCACAACATTTTGCAGAAATGTCAGGAAACAGCTGCACCAGAAATGATTAACTGTCCTTATCACTAGGGCTTCACTGGCCAACTTCAAATTATATAGGTTTTCTTCTTTCAGAAGTCTACATTCAGTGATGTTTTTTGTTATTCTTTAGTTGACTGTCTCAATACACTATTTGCTCTTCAAAAGTATCTGATTACACAGGTTCAGTGGCGCACAGACATTTTACGACCAGTGGAAGAATTTGTACAGTTTGGAGCTGCATACTTCTAGGAAAAGATTGCTTCCTGCAGATTGCTCAGCTGTGTCTTTTTTGGATCACATTCAATGAAATTCACAACTTGCAGTCTAATTGTATTTGCCAGTCAGACTGAATTCATTACACTGACACAAACTCTTCTTGCTGCATTTTCTTACTCCTTTCCTCTCCTGTCCTACTCTTTCCACTCCCCACACTCTCTCTCTCACCTCTTCTTTGAGCTATACCATGTGTCAAAACTTATCATACAATGCCCTCTACATTTTCTAGCAAAAACAAGTGGAACAGTATACATCATAATTCCAAACACGCAACCACCGAGAACATGCAACCACCGTGATGCTAGAAGGCTTGGTACAAAAAAAGCACAAAATAGAGTGCAGCCATCTGGAGAGAACTGCTAGCATGGATCTGCAACTCCCAGCTGGCTGAAAGTGTGCAGTCTCAGAACTTTTTAGTGAAGCGTCAGTGAGCAAGTGACTCCACTCACGCAGATTTGCACAGGGCACTGCATATTACATAATTTTTTGAACATGTAAATTCTTCAAATTTCTGATAAGAACACAGCAACAAAAAGCAAGGTTCACAGGATTACTTTTAAAGACCAACAAATGCTACAGTTTCTTGTTTCTATTTTGAAATATTTAATTTAGTACTACTACATGTTACAATAATTCTGCATATATGTCACTGGCAGATTTAAAATTGAGATTGTTCACTCTATGTCTTCATTGAAGCTGTGAGCCTTGAATGTGTAACCTTGCGATATTTTTAGACAAAGGGAAATATAGGTGCAAATAGGTTTATACATGTATTGGAAGTTCAATAAAATTAATCCCACCAGCTGTGGTTCAGTTTTGATACTGGTATCACACCCTACCCCTAACAAAAGGTAGGTTACTTGCAGAAATTACATAGCCAAATAACTAGAGGTTTATCTAGGTATTACAGAGGAGAAAGAATCCTTCCTGCTGCCTGTAATTCAAGCTCATTTGCATTTTTTGCTTTTTAAATGTGTCCCTTCCACAGCAACATGCACTGCAGCACACAATCCACGTGCAGCTCTGCTCAGAAAGAGTCAGTCACCGATCACCTCACCCTGTGCCAGCTCAACTCCTGAATGTCTTCGTTGCCTTCAGCAGGTACATGTGCAGCTGGCAGATCCTGGCCCAGAATGCCTAACAGAAGCCAGCATCACTATTTAATTGGTGCAGTGCTGGCTACAAGAAAAAAGATCTGTTTTTAAGTTACCAAGATATTTGCTTAGATAGCAGAAATTCCAGTACACTATATTCTACTTAAAATACACATGAATATATATGGGTTCTATTTACAGGATATGAAATACTGCCAAAAGTACCCAGGTTTTTTAAGGACTCCATTTTATAAGATGCAATGCCGAATTTCTCCTTGACGATACCCTTATCTGTCTCTGTTCTAGTTTGAAAGCAGCAGCTTGCAGTGCCAGAGGATTTCAAGGACTGTGTCCTTCCAATATACAGCATGTTAATGCCGTGCCAGCAATCATATAGCCGTCTGTGGCTGCCCGGGAGATGCACGAAGCACATATTATGTATGGGGAAAAAATGAAGCGACGTTGTTACATTTCATTAACCATTCCATTTTGGGGGGAGGGCTCTGAAATAAACACAATCAGAAGATAAACACTGCACCTCCTCGCCAGCAGAAGGGTGCCGCAACTTCCCGAGGGGACAAGGGCTGCCAGGCGGCAGCTGCGCCAGGCGCAGCTTTTTTTTTCTCCCGCATCT
>NW_010124590.1:0-2151 GCF_000699245.1 Pterocles gutturalis
GCTGTTCCGCAAGAGTGGCACCCTCCTGTGACAGCAAGGGTTGGTGAAGGGGAAAGAGATTTTCTGGGAATTTTAGTGAGAAAAAGAAGGCTGTGAAGAAAGTGAATTTTTCCCTGGCAGGTTTGATTTGCCACCCATTGGGGATCTTTGCTGAAGCATTTTAACGACATACTATGCCAGATTATAATGAAAGGGATCGCGAACAGCCTTTATGCTATCCACAGTGTTTAATTGCCCTTTAAGGCAGATAAATACATTTTCCTAGATAAGTACTGTCTTTTTAGATGTTACTCTCTAAGGACTTTCCATCCCTTTTTTTCTTATAGCTATACTACATCTGATTAGCTGTAACTTAGCATTTGGGTGGGCTGTTGAGCATTCTCGAATGCCTTTTTCACTATGGTATGCTAAGCAGAGTTGTGCAACCTGGGCTTCTCTTGCAATGGAAACTTAGAAACCTGAGGTCTGACTGGACACTTCCTCCTGAGGCAGGACACTTTGTCCTTATTGACAGTAAACACTGCCCTTGCTAAAAAAGCTGCTTTGAGCTGGGTTGAAAATGTCATGCCATGTTAAAGACTGCATGAATCCAGTTAGCGCTGGTCCATGGAGTTTCCTACAGGCGATGAGCAGATCAGCCAAGTTCCCTTTGTCCTTTGCATCCTAAGTGCTTGTGTCTCACTTTCTCATTCAGTAAACATAGTCTCTGGGCAAGGAAGCATCACACTGAAAGTAAAATCAGTAGGTTGTCTTTCTGCAAAAGGGGAATTGTAGTATTACATCCTCTTGCCTTTTATCCACAAAGCTTGTTTGTTTTTTCCTGCTACTTCCATGAAGATAATAAAAATAAAGCTGACATTGGGGTGTTCTTGCTCAGCCAACATGGACCTGAACTTCAGAGGTTAGTTCAGGATCTGTTGATATACTAAACATGTAATGCTAATAACATTTTACATCTGCAACTTTCCTGCTGTTGTTTTACACTCCTCAACCTAGGGTGATCTTGTTAACTGGAAAACAGAATGCTGCTGATGGCATGACAGTTCTGCATGTGTATAAATCTGGTTCTGGTCCTCTGAACTTTTAACTACTTGCCATGGCACTTTCAATAATTTTCACTTTCAAAATAATGCCTAATTAAGAATTTTTTCCCATTGATAGACTTGCTTGTTTTATTCTGTCAGTAGTGTGTAATAGATTGTTCTGTCTAATCTGGCTAGTCACTTCTAGCTAAAGCCAGTCTAACATCTAGACCTTCCCATGGAAGGGATAATCACACTACTACTACTGGGAAAAAACCCTCTGTTCCTTTTTATAGGAAATACTATTACGCAGAAGTTATTAACTTCATTTAAAATTAATCTCTAATTTAAAAATAAATACTTCTGTCTGTCTTTCTAAAACTAATCCATCTATAGAGGTGCAAGTCTTGCTTAGGATCTCTCTTCATTTCAGTGAAAAACAAAAAGGGGTTTCAGTACAACAGATTTTGAAGGAAATAAAGCTGTTCCGTCTTACCAGACTAGGGGAAATGGATGCCATATCATCTTGCTTCCATCTTATTCTTTGTTGTTACATAGAGGACATTTCTTGAACACCCAGAACTGTTCAAAGTACTTTTTCAAAATTTGGAAACCAAACCAAACTGGAGGAAGTGACTCAGTAATATAAGGGCTAGTGCTGCTATACAGAGGTCCTTAGTCTCCTTCAACAACAGGCTCTTCAGCAAAATTATTTCTGTATTTTATCTGCCGCTCTTGTCCTTTCTGAAATGCAGGTAGATCTAAAGCTTAGTTCAACCAGTCATCTAATCAGGTGAGCAGGATAGGATACTGATGCCGTAGGTGGACATGCACTTGAAAGTGTTGCAAACTAGCATTAAAAAGTACTGATTTGATTTTGAGGATGTAGATATTATTGTTCACTTCTTCCCCTGCACATGCTTAAAATCTTCCACTTGTCTGTTCACTTCTGTTTTTCATCTATACGAGCATGGTGCCGTTCTGCATATGGGCTCAGTTTTCACGTTGGCACCTTGTCTCTTTAAGATGTGTCATTTTAACATGAGATTCACAGAATCACAGAATGCTAGAGGTTCGAAGGGACCTCAGAAGATCATCTCATCCAATCCCCCTGCCGGAGCAGGAACAC
>NW_010124591.1:0-257 GCF_000699245.1 Pterocles gutturalis
GAGCAGCCCCACACCTGGGGAGTTTAAAGAGGTTTTTATTCCACCTTTCTCCCCACTAGGCACGTGTCCTGCTCTCCCCATGATGTGCACGGCTGCTGGAGAGCTGGGGGGGGACACCCCACGGTCCCCCACATCCAGAAATCCGTGAGACGGAGGCAGCCATGGCCCCTGCCTGCTTTGCACAGGGGGGGCAGCAGGTCTTGGGGACACAGCTGGAGCCCCCAGCCCCACGGCAGGGGGGAGAAGGGGGGAAGGAG
>NW_010124591.1:684-904 GCF_000699245.1 Pterocles gutturalis
ACCCTGCTGGTCCCCAAGGGTTTCAGGGACCCCCAAGGGGCTATCTTGGGGTGCAGCCCCACAAATCAGCTCTCCAATCCCCCCCTAAAGTCCCCATACCTGCAGAAAGGAGCAGGGGGTCCCCATGGTCACGTCCAGGGTGACTTTTCCCAGCACCAGCTGCACCTTCCCTGATTTGCGGATGAGCAGTTTCCCCACCTGCCCCTCGGGGAGGCCGGCC
>NW_010124592.1:0-294 GCF_000699245.1 Pterocles gutturalis
TCCAGGTGCTTTCTGGCACCCCTCACTGCTCGGTGCCCTCCTGCTGTTCCCCAGAGCCCTCTGGGTGTGTTTCTGCGCACCCCGTGGCCCTCCAGGTGTTTTTGGTGTGTCCTGTAAGCCCTCGGTGTGCCCTGAAGGCCTCTCTTCAGCACTTGGTGGGTTTCTGGGTACAGCAGGGGGCTGGTAGGGGGTCTTCGGGCTTTACAGTCTGAGGCTGGGCAGCACCCAGTGAGACAGGGCGGTTTAAAGTTTAAAAGGGACCAAAGAATAACTAATTCAGAATGGCAGGTCGGG
>NW_010124593.1:0-201 GCF_000699245.1 Pterocles gutturalis
CCTTGAGCAAAACGAGAGGGTTTTTTTTAATCTATATTTTTAATTTCTGTTCTCTCTGCTGAAAGCTCAGACACCAACAAACCCCTGGTTTCCTTGGGTTCATTTTTATGCTGAAGTTTTCAATCACCGTAATACATCCAGAAACAAACCCTTGATATACCAGGAAAAAAAGAAAAGAAAAAAAAAAATTTGTCATTTCCA
>NW_010124593.1:368-571 GCF_000699245.1 Pterocles gutturalis
AACCATTGCAAACCCTAAAGCACTGCAAACCCTCAACCACTGAAAGCAATTCAGGGTTTACACTTTAGGGTTTGCAGCAGGGAAGGTTTGCGATGGGGTGCTTTACAGCAGGGCTGGTTTGCAGTGGGTCCAGTTTGCAATGGGAATGCAGGGCAGCCTTACAATGGGGCCGGTTTGCAATGGGGCCGGTTGCAATGGGGCCG
>NW_010124594.1:0-5680 GCF_000699245.1 Pterocles gutturalis
GGGTGCTGTCTCTGGGTAATCCCAGGTTTCTTATGCCAGCACTCAGTGTCCTGTCACCCTTGAAACCTTTTTGGCCACTTGCTCTGTTTTTGACTCAGTTTCCCAGTCATCCCAAGAGACTTAAATGGAAACAGCAATGTCAAACAGTGATTGAAAATCAAAAGCATTCACAAATTATGGTTGAATTGATATTTCTTTATCTTAAAGAGTGAGCACTGTATGCTTTTAGGTGAAATTGAATGCTAATTTGGGGCCTTTCGCAATCGAACTTTCCCCTGTATCAACACTTTTAAGGTGAATCATTTAATGAACAGTAGTATATCATAGAATAAAAGAATTCCAACAAGTTCTATGCAGAAGACAATTGTGAAAACAAGGTTCATAACGAAACTGAGCTGGCAACGCTGCAAAGCCTGATATATGTCATTGTGAGGGACAACCTGACAAGATTTTTATTTGATGTAAATTGATGTCGCTCTTCTGCTTTTTCAGGAAATACACAACTTAAACTATGTCCCCAGCAGGCATGTGAAACTCCTTAAGAATCATAAGAAGTGATGAGGACAGACCATGGTGACTAGAAAAGTTGTTTTCTTTGAAGTAAAATCCCCTCTCAAGCAGTGAGACATCAGCTCAGTTGATCCAGTCTCTCTCTCACTGAAGTTGAAAATCTTCATTACATCTTTTCCCTAATAATGTGCTTGGCAGCCCGTGCTTCTCTCCTTAAGAAACCTGTCTTTATTGCAAAGCTCTTATTACTTTAGATATAGGTGGTACCTTCTATCAGACGTGGGCAAAGCGGTTTGCAAGATTTACTTTTCTGAGCTCCAGTAACATATTACATATTATTTTGCTGTTCAGCCTGGATGAATATGGGAAATGGAAGTGGATGTGCGTTTGCCATGTTTAAAATAGCTTCCTTAGGATATAATCAAATTCCTTTGGTGTCTTGCTCCCTGCCATCTGTTACATCATCATAATACTGTAGCATGTTTAGCAAACCTGAGTGTGACAAGCTTGACTGACAAGGTCTGTGATCTTAGAGGCTGACACTGAGGAGAGAGGTCTTCATAATTCTTCACCACTGACATCTTAGGAGAGCCAGAGATAAGACTGATGATGCTTTTGAAGCTTTCTCTCACTTATTCATCACTCTTTTTCACCAGGACTGTGATGAAGTCAGTGCATGACAGACACTAAACACACTGGGATTTTTCTATGTAAGGTGAGGCATTGTTTGAACACAGCAGAATGCTGATATTTCCCAAACCTGAAGAGAAAACACAGAGAAAATCAGTGATATGATCTCTTCTGGAGTCGAAACCATGCATGTGCATTTATACCCAACTCCATAACATCCAAAAGAAAGCATAAGCCAAACCCCTCCAGGCAGACATCTCATGGAGCACATTTCTGAACAAGGGTGGCACATGGACCACCCTCTGTCCATGAGAAATAGTTAACTGGTTCACTAAAATCAGGGCTTCAATTTGTACTATAAGCAGAAGTTCCTCTTAGAAAAAAACAGAGGAGTTGTGCATAGGACTTGCTTTATAGGACAGGAGACACAAATCTATGCTGACCATCAGAGCCAGCTGTGATGAAGTGACTATGAGCGCCAAAATGTTGCAGGACAGGCAACCAGAGCAAGCCATGTGGGTGTCCTACCTGGGCTTCTATTTACTTCTTTACCACACAGAGGAAGAAAGGAAAAAGCAGACAGAAGCTTGGAGACAGGCAAGCAAAGAAGATGTAGGCACATGAGTGGAGAAAAGACATGGGTTTATTACACTGTAAGGGAAATGACTGAGGGATTTGGGACATGGACGGGCAGTAGTTTTTTGCAGGGAGCCCTGAGCCAGTGACAGAAAGGCTGCTCTGGTGCATGAAAGTGAAAAGCAAACATGGGGTGCAGTTGAGAGGTTTACACTGATATCACGGTGTCAAAGTGCTGCTGGGTCTTTGGAGCCTTCAGCACTGCAAGTGGGCACCAGGAGGAGGATCCAGACAGAATGGGAACAGTGGGTCAGAAGGAGTGGTTGGGAAGTTCTGGGTTGCAGAGAAGAAATAGTATGAAATTTTAGATTATGTCAATGAAAATATATTATAATACTGAAGTCTGAGAGAGAGAGATATCTCATCCAGAGCAGTCGGAAACAGCACACATTTTAGCTTACATTCACAGTGCTGCTTCTAATTCATATCTATCCACTAAGCCCAGGTTTTAAAAAAAGAATAAAATAAAGGAGGTGAAGACTGCATGTTCCTGGAATCTAAATTCTCTGGGATAATCTATATTATCAGGGTACAGAATGGCTCATAAAGGGAAAGTATAAAAAATTTAGCTCAGTTAGTGATTATATTGTGCACCCAGGTCATTGCTGGCAATATAGGAAATTCGTGAAGGTAGTGATTAGGGGCAATGGACAGAAATCAGAGGAGATATTAGCTTTCCAGCTCTTGTGATACAGCAACTTGACATACCATTTCTCACAGCTGGATTTGTCATCCCTTATTTGGAGATAATGGTAAGCTCCAAAATCCTTAAGAAAAAATCAAGTTGGTCCATGTTTTGTAAACTGTATAAGAAATGTGGGTCTGCTCTCATTTATTCTAAGGTTCTTTTACATTATGACATTAAAGTGGATTGTAGAGCAAGCACAAATGCAATTTATGTCCATTATATGTAAAGAGGGATGAGTTCAAAGGGTCATCCAGCCACGTATCCTCACGTTACAGACCGGTAAATGGAATCCGTTACAGGACCGTGACTCTGTCCAAGGCACCGAAATTTCACCAAGTCTGAGAAATCAGTGAGAGATGGTCATTTTATGGTTGGGATTTTTTTAATTATTATTTTTAATTATTATTTTGTACCTTCCTATTGGATAAGAAATCTTTTTTTTCCTCATTGGGTTATGTCCTATTATATTCCTGAAGTAACACTTTAGATTAACAGCCCAGTTAATTAATACGGAATCCAAGTGGAAATGCTATAGAAGCACTTGTGATATTCATGTTAATAATGGAGGAGTTCATCAAAATTAATGTTATTACAGTAAATACACAGAAAATTTACTGTGAGTAGCTCATTACTTCAAATTGTCCTCCCATCTGCATTTGGCTCTTCCAGACAGCTGTATGGAATAGGTATGGGGATGATTCAGGACTTGGAATCAGAAAGCAAACAGAAAGCACAATGAGCTGTGATCGGTATTGGAGAAAGACTTTCATCATGGCTCAGGCTCACTTCGCTAAAAGGTAGTCAAATAAGTCTTTGAAGCGTCCTTTCCCGGCATCCCTGTCCAATATATGTAAGAAGTGTTGGTAGTATCATCATAGAAATTTTGTTTTATTAGTAAATGAGTAGAGATTCCAATGTAGGAAAAGTCAATTCCTGCACCAATCAGCTTTGAGACTAAATTCATGTGCTGGTAGTAGATAAGAAAGAAAGTTAAGGTATACAGAGATGATCACATGAAGTGACTTGACAAATGCCAACTGGAAAAACAGACATTATATTCAAGTCTTCTGAGTCTTTCCCCAGTATACTGTTAATCTGAAAATGCATTCCACCACTATCTCAAATATACAGAGAGTATCTTTCTGGATAGAAGTACTATTCTATATGATATTTGCTGAACATCTAATGTAGAAAGTAAATAAGTTATGCTGTGGCTTCCTGTTCTGCAGAAACGTAAGCAAAGGACCCCAGCTTTGTCCACATCATCTTTTTGAGGCAAACAGTCATAATCAAAACATCCAGCTGACCCACAATGTTCAGGAAAATGAGAGGGAAAAAAGGCGTTTCAACTCAGAAAGCACATGAAATATGAGGGCATGCAGAAAGATACCCATGTGTTCTGCCCTGCAGCAGCAACCCAAGTGTGCAGAATTGGGAATGCACAGATTTGCATTTTGAAAAAAATTTCTGTTTGTTGTTTTCTACCTCTCATTTTCATGTTAAGTGAAAGACCACATAAGACAAACAGTCACCCAATACAAATTGCTGTAACTTGGCTTAACTGGAGCTATTTTGGTATGCTACAGAAAAGAAACTGTCCTTAGAACACTACATAAATAAAAAATATATCAATAATAACATAGGAAATTAAACACTCAGTATAGATAGAAGTAATGGCAATTAAAGGAAAATTATGCAAATAATAGAGGAAATCAGTTAACTACACATATACTTATTGAAAATATTGCAGAAATGATGATTTCAGTGCTTCCTTGTCAGAGGTTGGAGGCATTGTTGTTACAAGTATAATGTCAAAGGCTGAGATACAAACCAGTTTATTGACACCAACAACTTCAGTGGACCTGTTATGATTTGTGCCATTTCAAGATCTCATTGAGAAGCTGGAGTGTCAAGCACAAAGTTTGCATGAACTGAAAATCCACAGCAGTTTTGTTCAATGATGTCTGTGCTTTTTCCCAGGTGTGGATTTTTCACCAAAACCCCTGTGATGTCCTTGGTGCTCTCGCCATTGATATTTGCTGAGAAGTGCCTCCAATCAGCATGTAATCGATGCAGTAAAAATAGATAACAAAAAGAAAACATAGTCATTCCTGCATTAAGTTTGGGTTTCATTTTAACATTCAAGTTTAACAGAATGCCTCTTTTTGTAAGGAGAATAGCTTTTTTTCTTATTTTAAATTAAATTTCTTCAAACAGAGAAATGAGTTTGCTACTTCTGTTGAAGTTGAAGCAGAGACGACTAAATGAACTGCCTAGCTTTTTAACAGGAAACCTTACATATGAAAATACCATTCTGAATAGAATCTGGGAATTTGTACACACTGAGTTATCATAGAGGCCATGAAAGCAATACCCTCCGTTCCTGTCTGGAGAGAATGAATGAGCTATCTCAGCAGTGATATTACTGCAAACTGCAAATGAACATAGGAGATTTCTGAAGTCTACTACCGTGGTCCACTTTGAAGACAAACAAATTTTTTCCCTCTAAGGCCTGCTCTGGAACGGGAGGATATATGTCCTCTATCTGGCAGAGGGATCCTTCATTTTTTCTATTACCACTAGATTTGTTTTGCATCTTTAACGGAACCAACAAAAACTAGCCAAGAAAATAATTTTGGTTAAATCTGCTCTACTGGAATTGCTGTTCTGCTAGAAAATATTTAGGGGTCTGAAAATGGGAAGTTGAAAGTTTGGTAGATGGGCTATTGACTGATGCAGTGGGTAACACAGGTTGGATAAATCAGGATGTGGTGAGGGCTGCAGTCCCAGCCTTTCCACTATCTTTGGATGTGACAGTGACGACTCAGTTTGTCCACGCCTTAGTACATCCAGCTGTGATAATGATTGTCTTTCTGTCAGAGGCAGATGAAGGGCTCTGGATAGTTCATTAATGTACACAAAGGCTTTTTAGCATCTCCTGAAAACATTACTGTCATTTACAAGGCACACCATTCTTGGTGTCAAATTAATCTGTAGCAATAAAGGACTGGGCTACACACCTCTGACATACTACAACTGTAAAGGTATGTGCAGAGACTGCACAAGTTTTGTGAAAAAAACAAACTAAACAAGCAGAATACCCTCTCTTTAGCCTCATCTTTTAATTAATGTTTTTAAATAAAAGGATTCAGAGAAAATGTAGCAGGGAAAACAGCCCTTTGTAGTTCTCCATTCTAATGAAATGCAGCCTCTGTC
>NW_010124595.1:0-18342 GCF_000699245.1 Pterocles gutturalis
CCCATGAGTTTTTCATCTTATTTTCTCCCTTGCTTTTGCTGAAGAGGGGAGTGATAGAGGAGCCTGGGGGGCACCTGGCATCCAGCCAAGGTTAACCCACCACAGTTGTATTGTGCAAAAATTGGGTGTTGCAACAGAATTCTTCTGAGCATGAAGATGCAGTATGTCGTAGTAGTTTTTGAGGTCTTTTTCCTATGGAGATGGTTTGACAGTTTTAAATGGAAATAATGGTAACGAAATACTGTCTCCTGGGAGCAGGGAGCTGGTTATAACTTGTTGACATGATACAATTGCTTGTTTTTGCAAAGCACAGAATTTTCTTAATTTATTTTTTTTTTTTTTTTGGCCCCGGCAAGGCCTACTGGGGGATCTTGAACCCATTGCCCCTTGTCCTATCACTGGATGTCACAGAGAAGAGCCTGGCTCCATCCTCCTGACACTCACCCTTCACGTATTTATAAACATTGATTAGGTCACCCCTCAGTCTCCTTTTTTCCAGGCTAAAGAGACCCAGCTCCCTCAGCCTTTCCTCATAAGGGAGATGCTCCATTCCCTTCATCATCTTTGTGGCTCTGCGCTGGACTCTCTCCAGCAGTTCTCTGTCCCTCTTGAACTGAGGGTCCCAGAACTGGACACAATATTCCAGGTGTGGTCTCACCAGGGCAGAGTAGAGGGGGAGGAAAACCTCTCTTGACCTACTGACCACCCCCCTTCTAATACACCCCAGGATGCCATTGGCTTTCTTGGCAACCCCTTTAGTTTTCTCCCCCATTTCTGGGAGGGAGGAGGGTGAAGGTGCAGTTGTTGTGGCGTTTGGATGCTAGTCAGGGTTCAAACCAGAACAGGCAGCGTGACTGTGCCAAGGCTTCCTAACATCCTACTGTCTCTGTAGCTGGAACCACGTGGACTGCTTAACCCAGCACTGTCTTCTACTCTTCTAATGACAAAAAGTAGAAATCTCTGGGCATTAACACAGCAATCCTGACAGGTGTGGGCAGAAAAGGCTCACAGCTTTTCATTTTGTATGTAGCCACAACTGTTCCTTCTCAGTCCACCCCTGCAATACATCAGCTGCAGTCTTAGACTCCTTCTTCTGTCGATGTTCATCTGCTCTTGTTTCTTCCTTTTCTTGGAGTTAACAATCTAAATGAGACAGCATGTTTCTTCATGCCGTAACAGTGCACCCTTGCCTGTCAGCTACTTCCAGGAAGCATAAGGTTACAGAAATTATTTGGTTTTGTATTTCTTATTCAGACTTCAAGACAAATTATATTCAGTCCACCACTTATATGCTCTTAAGTCCCAGAGACAAGCTAAGGCCAGACGTTCATTGAGCCTTCAGTGCTGTATTTGACTGTTGCCAACTTTCTCTACTTAGGGTCTCAAGATCTCCTTTATTTTTTCTTGAATCAAAAGTGTCATGCTATCTTTCTGAGCAGCCAGGAGATTGACATACACATTTCTTCACTGGGAATAATCTATATATCATGAAATAATTGATCTAGCAATTTTGTCCTTTTTCTCATGACTGGCTTTTGTTTAACTAATCCTTTCCAATTTCTTATATTTGCTTCTTTAATTCTGATTAATACCACTTCACAATCAAATTCTTAAAAATATTATATAATATATATTCTAAACCCAAATTTGTATATGCTCTCATCCTGTTACTTTTACTGTTTTTTATTCATCTTAGAATGCAAGTGCTAAAAGGTAGTGTGTCTGTCTTCTTTTACATGTCTGCAGTATAAATAATGCATCGAATAATTAATCATGGTGCTTTTGGGGAAAAACAGTGCCTGAGAAACACACTGATAAGAAGGCATTTCACAAAGTACGGGAGTATAATGGACTCAACTAAAGTCAAGGAGGAAATTTAACACTGTATGTAACTCCAGAGGTGAACTGAAAATAGTTTACTTTCACTACGCTAGAGAACAGAGTTTGCTAAAGATTAAAGCATAGAATAATGGAAATACTGATGCAAATTGCAACTACAGGTGAGATTCATTGCATCTGTGTAACATCTTAATCTTTTGGCTCCATGTGAAAAGCTGGATAGGACAAATACATCTCCTGCTGGGAAAGTTGCTGCAAGAACCTAAATGAGCAACAACCATGTCTGTGGATTGTGAATGAAGGGCCCATGTGGAAGAAAATAGAAAAGATCCCAGCAATTATTATACAGGAAAAGGTAAATAAGTCCTTGTGCCTTGCAGTAACATGATCTGTTATGAACTCCAAATATTTTCCTCTCTGCTGCTCATGAGTCTGCCTTCCCACACCTGAGTCTATTTCTCAATGCCTTCGATATAATTTGTGTTTGCAGCTTCCCTCATGCTGTTTATAAACAGTGCTAAGGACACAGGTAAATTTAATCCTAAGACTATTTCTTGTTTACCCCTCTCTAATGTCCTTCTTCCTTTAACACTCATAAATTGTCTAAATCATAATACAACACTGCTCTTCCATTAAATAGCATTATTGTACTATAATGGCTACAATGAGGTAGCCAATTATGTAGTTAAATATGATAATAAATGATTTTAATGGAAAAGGAAAGAAGAAAAATTTTCTCTTTCACTTTAAAAGTGAGCATGATTTTAAGGATTTCTTTTCTCTCCCCTTCTTCAGGGAGGACGAATGCTATTTAAATTAATGTGTGCTTCTTAAGCCTTGTTTTTGTTTATTTTTAATAAGTTTGTATCTGAGGTAAGGTAATTGGGTTTATTACCCTGTCATAGATTTACTGTATCAACCTTTGTCCTTTGATTTTGTATTCAGGAAGATAGCTTTTTCCTTTTTCTTCACCTGAACCTTTCTTTGCACAACAATAAATAAACCAGAAAATTGTTAACAAAAGCTCAAGATCTTAGAGTGTGCAGAACACCTATTTTAACATTTTAGAAATAAATTTGGACTTCATCTTAAAACTTTAAATTGCTACTCTTTCTGTAGTTATTTGGTTGTAGGCTTCTACATAAATTAGGATAAGCATTTTTGTTCATATTCATTTTGGCAGAGCCAGTTAGCATGAGATATCTGCCCAGATTTTGCTTCGTCAGTGGTTTTGGTATCTGCATTTTGTCAGAACTGTTTAATTTACAGTTATGAAGGGAAGAGCCTAGATTTTTATTCATGCTGCATTTTTTTTTGCATGTGTCAAAAGAGCTGGAAGGCAAAGTTATTACTAGATGCAAAAACTCTGCTTTCAGATCCTGTTTCTACTAATAATTTTAGACCTAGACATCACATAGCTATCTAAAAAGGAAATTAATTGAAAGAAAAAAAAAAACCCTCCAATATTCACTCAAGTATTCCTCTGTGCAACTTTAATATATGGTTTGAATTCATAATATTAATTTTCTCTTTAATTTGGTCCTAACATGCAACTAAAATTGCCTTCATCAGAAAGCAGCAGCTGGTCCAGCCAGATTTCTCTTATCTCCACGGTTTGAGCTAACTCACACCTATTGTTTTTTCCTGTCATAATCTATACTTTCAAATACTACTGCTAAATGCTGTTTAATTACCTTCCTGCTTCTTTACTTTAAGGAAAATGAGCCACTGCAGACAGCAGTGATGTAGCAGTACCTACAGTAACTGAGGATATCAGGAGCAGCTCCTGCAGCCTCCGTGTAACTAATTTGTCTTGTTTGTCTCTCTGACAGCTCACTGTGGTCTGTCTTGGCATAGTCTGTCTCAAAGAGAAAAAAAAACCAAACAAACAACTCAACACCTTTTGGACCTCATAAAAGGGCCTCTTCCACTAGTAAGCTTATTCAATGGAATAGGTCACGGCACTACTGAAATACCAAAGCCTAAGATAAAGGAAGCATTTCTCTCTTGGCAGACCTGTAAAGCAGAAAAATCTATGACTTACCTAAATGCAGAGATTGATCTAAGTTTCAGGCATATCAAGATCCTGCAAGTACTGTTTAATAGAAAATTCAACTCTTTCCCATCCTCTGTGTTTCAAGTCGTTAATTATGTTTGCCCTACATTTCCCTTATGTTTCCCCCTTATTCCACGGACTAGATTTAAAATAGAAATTCAAAGTATTACTTCATGTTTCAAAGTATGCCAGGAAAGGGTCTGCTCTGTGAAACAACCTGAATTTCTCATGTTCTGCACTTACCTCAGCGGATGTGGCAGTAGCTTATATTTCCTTTTCTGATGATATTAACTGAGAATTATTTATTTTTTTAATTTATTCTGAGCATTTTACATTTTCTTTTGGTTAAGAATGTATAGTTTTGATGTTTTTTGCAGGTTCCTTGTTTTGAGAGACCGTAACTGACGTAGTTCTCCTACTGAGGAAGAGTGACTGTATGAAACCCACTGACATGTTCCTCGTTGGCCTAGTTACTAATGACTGAGAATCAGAACCGGTTTGTCTTACTGCAAATCACGTAACTTTGAAAGATCATTTGTAGTAGTGCTGTCTGAAGAAAAATTAGGGGCCCTTTCTATACAAAACTGTTATCTAACTGAATTTCATTTTATTTTTGAACTTGTTGGACTTTGATAATTTACTTATTAATCCTTAGGGAAAGTTTCTCTGACTTAATATGTGAAAGGAAGCTGAAAATGTCTCTTTAACCGAAAGTTCTGTCTTGCTTTGGACATTCACTTGAAAGGTCCTTTTTCTTTTCTTCCTACTTCATTGATCTGGTCTAAGAAATACTCTTCTCAACTGAGCAAAAAGGATTCTGAGAATTTCTCCATTATGTTAAGTGAACTCCCTGATCACCTGCCTACTCAGTACTCTTTAAGTTTTTTTTCAATAATATTTTTGAAATATTTCATTTTTTGCTGGAGATGCGGAATTCTTTGAGGAATGGAATTGTTGTGGTTCAGCTGCACTCTAAAGCTTCAGAAATTTTGGAAGTTCAAGGGCATTTCAAACAACTTATTAGATAAACTTGTTGAAGTTCTATTCAGCCAAGTGTTGAGTGTTTTCTTGTTTTGCTCTCAGGGCTCCACATACTGCATATAGTTTTAGCTCTGGAGCACAGTTTTGTATTACTGGTAAGATGTAGGCTTGCTGCCATCTCCTTTCCAGAACTAGAGATTTCTTCTGATATCAATACACAAGCATTTTTGACCCTTTAAGTGACTTCTCATGCAGGGACGTATGCTAGAGTGCTCATTATACTAAATGCAGTCAGATACCTCAGCTGTTTAGAGAAATCTTACATCTCGTTTTATAGGTGAGGTTGTTTTTCTCTGACATTTTTCATTTGCAGGACTCTCTCTCCTTGTAAAACTGATTGTTTTATAATCCCTTTATATCTCTATATACAGAGAAACACATAGAAGCATGATTTTGAATTTGCTTTATTCATGTGGAAAACTATAGTGCTGTATTATCTGAGGATATATGATACTTTACTTTTTAGGTATGATAGTAGTAATTAAAAAAATAATACTAGAGAAATGAAACTGGAAGTTTTACATAAATGGTGCAGTATGAAACATCCTGCTTTGGTCTGCCTTTTCCTGATGTTGTGATGCATTAAGAAGAAAATCTTGTCCTGAGTTAAATGACTTCTTTGAAAATCTTTTGTTCTAAGGTGTAAATTTATTTCAAAGTAATTTTATGATGAAGAGAAATATGTCTACCGTTTCCTGGAAGTCATGTTTCAAGATGAATCCAAAAGCTTTCCTCCTCTAGATAGAAGAGTATGAAAAGCTCTTTAAAAATCAACCCAAATATGTCAACCACACTAAAGAGATCAAGTATCAAAGTTTCAAGATTGATAGCTGAGTGTCATCAGAATGTGTTTCAGTCATTTCAGTGGAGGAACCTGTTTACATCCATAGATTCAAGTCTTGTAGAAAGTTTTTTTTCACTCTTCTCATCAGTTAAAACATAACGGCATATGCTGATGCCTGGGGTAAACAGATCCTTGCACAAAATGAATTTCTATTAGTGCATCTCACTGAAATGTAACATAAAAATATTTTCACTCATGTTTACCATTTTGCAAACAACCTGAAACTCGTATATGTCAAAACCTATTTAGAGAAATTTTTGATAATGTCATATACCACTTAGATGCAATTAATCTCTTATACTGAATCCCTGTGTTGTGAAAAAAGCTAGCAATAATCAATTATTTGTAATTAAGTCACCAGATCTTACTTATATTTTACATGTGATGCCATTATTTTGTTAAGGATATTATGATCCTTCTTGAATGATAGGTGAAGAACTAAAATATAATGGAATCATGTTTCACTTGCTGAATTTTAGTATCTGTTGAAACACGTCCAACATTTAAGTCCTAATGAAGAAAGTCCCTCCTTTTGAGGTAGTTTATCAGAGTGAATTTAATTTAGGCATATGCTTAATCTCTGTTCTGAAGATAAATATTTTAAAACACTTTTTCTGGAATGGACTCAATTCTTTATAACGTATCACTCTGCATTGGTAAGATTTTATATTCATAGAAACACCCTGACATACTGAAATGTCACTTGATACCTTTTCTTAGCCATTCTTGAGCTACAAAGACTGCTTGGGCCAGGCTATTAAACAAGATAAACCCCATACGATATGAACATGGATATTTTGCTGCTAGAGGCAATATGTTTTTTGCTTGTGTGGTTTTTGTTGTTGTTGTTGTTTTGTTTTGTTTTGTTTTTAAATAGGCAGAACATCTCTGCATTTCAGAGACATTTCAGTAATTTTGCTTGGAAGGACACCAAGTTCAGGTAGAATTGTTATCTCCAGCCATGCCAGCTACACAGATCCACTGATCCTGAGAGTCACCAGACTAGCTTAGCCCTGCATGAACTCCAGGTCCAGGTTACTTCTGTGCTCAACCTAATAAGCCCTGTTGCTGGAGTACTCAGGTGCAGGGCAAGGAGCCCCACTGAGGTTTCAGAGCAGACATACTGAGTCTAGCGATGGAAGTGCTGAGCCAGAGTTAACAAGCTCAGCTGACCCTGAACTAACTTACTATGGAGAACTGGAAAGTTTCTGCAGTGACCTCTGTACCTTTATCATTTGAGGTCAGGAGTATTTCAGTTCATGGGATGATGAAGAGCTGAATACATGCATGAGGGCTCAATTCTCTGTTGTATTTTCCTTTTAATACTGTAGGTTATATTTTAGATTTGTTTATAGAAATCCTAAAGCCTGAAATTACCTTTTTCAGACATTACTTATTTTTGCTTTCTCTCCCTCAACCTTTTTTTTTTTTTTGCCTGAGAAATGATTTCTTTTTGTTTGTTTTGTTTTGTTATAATCCTGTAAGTTCAAATAGTGCTAGAGAACACAGTGCAACAAACATGAAAACTCTACATTTCCTGTTTAAAAGAGGTAGTCTAAATTAAAAATGTGGATATTCATTGCTTGCCTTGTTTTACACCTATTAGTTTTGTTTGTGTTAAATTAATTTCCTGACAATGATCCCAAGCTGGTATTTTCAGAATAGCATGAAATTGGTTCTGAGTTCAAACCTTCACTTGTAAATATGATGCCATAATATAATGTAATCTCCACTGCTAACAACCTAATCTGATTTGGAACAAAAGGTCTTCTAGAAAATGGCTCAGGTTGGTTAACCACTTCCAAGCTAAATTGGCATACACACTGCTGCTCTAATAGGTAGTTTCATAGGTGCTAGGACAGGCCTTGATCACCAGCTGACAGAATAGCAGAGAAAAGAGTCTGCAAGTAAAGGGAAACAGAGGTTTTATTGGAGGAAAGAAAATAACAGAAGAGTAATGGCTTCTGTCTCTTCAAATTGTTGGTAGCACAGGTTTTCTGCATCTAGGCTTTTGCAGCTCACAACACATCAGCCTTACCTCAGCAGCTGTAAACATCAGCTTACCCCAGCATCACCTCGTATCAGACTCTGTCTTACTGTACCATACAGCATTTCCCTTTGGACTTTTTAATCCTTACAAAATCTCCTACTAGGCTTTGGTTCCAGAATCTAGAATCTTCATAGAAGATTTAATATAGATTTGCACCAATTTAATTTCTTACCTTCTTATGGCAACCTATGAAAAGCCTGTTTTCATTCTTTCCCTGTCCCTCAGAGAAACTGGAAACTAGATACAAACATAAATAAGAAGAATAAATACTGCAGCTCCCTGACCTTTTCATTATTCTTCTTT
The DNA here is from genome assembly GCF_000699245.1 of Pterocles gutturalis. Classification (NCBI taxonomy): domain Eukaryota; kingdom Metazoa; phylum Chordata; class Aves; order Pterocliformes; family Pteroclidae; genus Pterocles; species Pterocles gutturalis. The sequence goes on from NW_010124595.1 coordinate 8,134, forward strand.
CCCAGTTTTGGAGCAGCTTTTAAAGTGTATTTTTTTAGTGACATGCCAAATCTTCAGAAGGTTTATTTTTGACATTATGGATCAGATGGTTTATCTTGCCCTCTACAATATGTTTACATTTTTGATATTGGTATATACATGTGTAGGAACACTTTTAAAGCTGATTTACCTGTTATGTAAATGACAATGTAGAAAATTCTGTTACTGAAAAACATTATTATCATGAGCCTCCCAAAGAACAGATATCCATAAACAGTTTTCAAAAGTTAACTTAAAATCACCACACCATAAGCACTAGTAAAATTGCTCTCAAAGAGTTAGAAAGAATTCAATGCTAAGATTTTGTATCACAGCTATAACTTCAGCCTTTGACCTATGATACATTTGTCTTTTGGACATTCTTTCTATAGCTGGATATATGCCTGGACATCAATACCAATTTGTAGATCAAAGCAGAGACCAGACTAACTATAAATAAAATTATGAGAAATCTCAGAACTTGTGAGCCCAAGTTTGAGTTGTTTAATTTAGTAATCATGGTCTACATGCTAATGTATGCTGAGACTGAATTAAAAAAAAAAAAAAAAAAAAAAAAGAAGAAGAAAAAAGCACTTTTCCTTTATCTTAAAGGGGATTTCACAAGGGAATGAGAAACTTTTAATTGAGTTTTGAAATATTGCCTTTGATTCTTTTAATGCTGTAGCCAATAGGTCACTGTCTGATTAAGCCTCTTTAACAATTTCATGTCCAGGGACTGGAAATTAGTATGTGAAATAAGATTTAAAAAAAAATATAGCAGGTATTTTATAGCTATGATTCTTTAGGCAAATAAAGAATGCAAAGAATTACAAGGAATTGTATAGATCAAGATGGATATTTTAAAATATGTTAGGTCAAATATGGTACGAATTGTTTTATTACCATACATGTTTTGATATACTTCCAAAGATGACAATGTAATTTTTCTCTAACATAGCTCTTCTTTTCTCACGTTGCTTCTTTTCGTTCACTGCTCTCACCCACTGCATGCCAGAGGCATGTGCCACCTTAACCTCTGCCAACAGCCCTTGTTCTGACATAGGGCCTGAGGAAGACAGGGATGTGGGTGAACCAGAGCTAGATGAGAGAGGTGTTAATATCTGCTGGGAGGACTGCTTTGAAACATGGGCTTTCTTTGAAAGCTGCTTTCCCCTGAAGGAGAATTGGGTGTAGGATCTCTTTACATAATTGGCTTCTCCCTTTAGTGTGGCAGTGGGTACAGATAAATGTGAAAATTAAATTTCTTCTTTAGTATTTAGAGGGTGGTTATTTGCTCCTTTGTCTTTTTTTTTTTTTTTAATTGTTCCATCCTAAGAGCCACTGCTTTTCTGTGAATTGTTTCATTACTGTTGAATTTCTGAAGTTGTTCAAAAAGTAGTCTATCTCTGCTCCCATTGAAGTTAGCAGTGAAATTACTGTGGACATTTAAGAGAATAATTGCATGCCATTGTTCAGTGATTTTGAAAAATCCTGTTCTGTTACAACCCAAGAAACTCCAGCTTCCTGTGAATAAAGCATATTAAGGAATACAAACATTAAACTTGATAGTCTGTTCTTTTTTTCCATTCACATTTGTACAGCCCAACACCTAGAATAATACAGATATTTCTTCACCACATAGTATTGCCATAATGAATTTTAAGTATAATAAAAATAATTTTTCTCAATAGTCTAATACGAAGTTGTCTTTCCCTGCAGAAGGAAAAAAAATAATGAGAGAGATCAGTTGGGATGAGAAAGCCAGAATTAGGCCTAGCAAAATAATGTAAAGAACACAAGAATGCGATTCAGGCATGGTTGTGTTCATATGGATAATGGGACATTAGCAGAAAATAATTTTATCTACATCAATAAATTACAATGTTGGAAACTAAAGGTAACCTATTAAGTAACTCTTTGTGAGCATAATTATCCTAGGTTGTCAGAGTACTAGGGGTAGGTATGAAAAAGATCTATTAAATCACACAGTTCATTTGAGTTCTAATCTAGTATTCTTACACTGTAATAACAAAACTGTAATTACACTATTTGAAAAGTTTTACAAGGAAGTTTGGAAATTGAATCTGTTTTGATATTTTAGAACTGGATTAAAATCCGTACTTTGTCAAAATACAGTCTAAGGGAAAAAAACCCTCTGCTTAACGAGAAGCTTTCTTCCATTTTTTTTTTTTCCCAGTAACTGTTTCTGTTCACAAAAAGAAAAAAAAAACCAAACATATTTCAGGTGGAGGTGAAAACTGTTTCAGAACAAATAAATATTTATGGATTTTTCCTCTTGATGTTACTATGGATATTTAAAGCAATAGAATGTAATTATGAGTCAGCAAAGAGAAACCAAAGTTTTCAAAAGTGTGAATATATAGCTGACTAATTTGTCCAGAGATGAGTTTTAGTAAATGTAAACATTATGCAATATATCTCTTTTTTTGATATAGGGCCGTACAAATTTCCAGGCAACATTGAATGGCACAGGGATTATGGCCAAAAATAAGAAATAGCTACACCGGTGTGAACCAAGAGTAATTCCAGTACTCTGGTGAAAGTAAAAGTGAGTATAAAAAAATTTAGCATAGAATATTTTATCTTTTCCATCTCTTGTAATCCTATTAGATCTTTAATATATTAATTGGTATTTATTAATACTGGTTATTTATTTTCAAGTTTAGATGTGTACACGAGCAAACAAATTAAAAAGAAAGATAAGATATAATGCAAGCTCAGATTAGTGCATATACGTGCAACATTTGAGGTATTCCTTTTAATACCCAGCCCACCCCCTCCGTTCTCCCCCTTCAAGCAAATTTGGGGCCAAATTCTGCTTTTGTGTGCAACTCTGTAGAGTCTGTGCTGACTCCCTCAGCAGGAGAAAATGTTGTGTGATTGAGATAATATTTGTTTTATTACGGATGAATTGCAGAATTTAAAACAGATAAAGTTTATGAAAAAAATTAAAGCCAAGAGAGGATACTTAACAAAATGATTAAAAGAGAAAACAAAACAGGGAATTAACTCATAATAACAGGAGAATACATCAGATATTTGGGGTTGCCAGTAATAAAGGTCTCCTTCACAATAGTGGAGGTTGGGATCTCCATGACAGAGCTTTTCATCAGAGTTATCATGTGGTTTTCAATATTTTCTTTCAGTCTTCAGGGACTTTGAATGCCAGTGGAGCTTCAGACTCCTATAACGCAAATTCTAGTCTAGGCATCCAGAGATAACAAACTTGTACTTTTTAGGGATCTTCTGTATACATTTCAGAGCTGTACAGGCACATTCCTCACTCCCAGAAGTCCTGACACCTCAGGCTTTTCATCAGTTTGCACCCAGCTCAAGCTGAAAATGAATTTAAATAATTTAAAGCTCTTCCCTACTACTTAAAAAAAAAATAAATTCTGTCATATTTTCACTTGTACATTTTGACAACAGTGATCATGCCAACTACAGGTACATACATATGTATGTATACAAATGCATATAATTAATGAAGTGGTTACTTGGTTATAATTCATTACTGAGTGAAATAAAATCCAAGCAGCAGCTGAATAGGAGAATTAATGTTAAAATCGTATTTTGGAGAAACAAAAAAGAGAGACTGGTGAGTGTCAAAGTCAAAAAAGACAGAAGAAAAAAATATCAGATTTCTTTGTTATGCCAATCTACCATTTTAACTACTCTCAGCCAATGGCCAATATGCTTGTTATACCTAGGAAGCAATAATTCCTTGCAGAAATGTGTTGCCTTAAGACTGCTGGGCTAGAGCACCTCTGTGGAAGAGGCCATGTGCGTGCTGGTGAGCCAGCAGCATGTGGACAGTAGAGAGGGCCACCAGCCTCATAGGCTGTATTATCTGGGCAACAGCCAGTATACTGAAGGAAGGGATTATCACCCTCTATGCACCACTTGGTAGACCACATCTAGAGTATTGCATCCAGTTTTGTGCCTTACTGTATGTGTGGTGTATGATGAGAGAACAAGAGGCAATGACCAAAAGTTGAACAAGAGATGATCAGACTAGATACAAGGAAAAACTTTCCCCCTGTGAGGACAGTCTAGCAGTGGGTCAGTTTGCCCAAAGAGGATATGCAATTCCCATCCCTGTTGATATTCAAGACCTGACTTGATAATGCCTTGAGCAACTTGGTCTGATCCTACCCCTTGAGCAGGCAGTCAGATAACACAGTCTCTTGACTTCCTTTCCAGCGTGGCTTATTCTATGATCCTACATGCACTGCTCTTGTTCAAAGCCTTCAGATTTCATTAGTAACATATGCTATTTAAAATCAATTAATAAGCCATGATCTGAACTATCAGCTCAAATTGGTATTTGATATGAAAGCACATTCTGATGCTTTATTAAATACCCACTCAAAGGAAGACCGCACTATTCTGTTGGGTCAAATTCATGCCTAAAGTTGTTCTATTGATTTTGGAGATTTACCACCAGAAATATTATGTCAAGAATCTTTTCTCAGTATTTGCTGGTTTATGGGGAGTGAAAGAAACTCCATAACTGAAAAAGAGAATACACTGTTTCCAGAAGAGTTTCTTCCATATCTCAGGCAGTTGGTGCTGGGTATGAAACCTTAAATATGTGTCTATAGAGCCAATATATGTCTGTTTGTATTTTACATAAATAACTGTGGAAGTTTTCATAAATATCTAATCCTTTTATAATTGTACTAAAGTCTTATATTCAGTAACATTTTTGAAGAAATTAGTAATAAAATTTCCAATAATAAGTATGGGATTATTTTCAATGACTCATGAACACCACAACTAGATATTACAGTTCAATTTATAATCTAGACTATGCTTTTTATTTAAATTACTGTATTAAATAGGAAATTAATCACATAAGTCACCATATGGATTGCTAAGCATAAAACTGGCACGAAATTCATTTTTATCTATATTTAAGATACAGCAATATTTCCTCTGTCGTAATTTATTTAATCCATAGATCCCAATGGTGGAAATCACCTCTGTGTAGAAAATATGATCAAAACCACTTAAAAATATGTTTTCCTGGGGTTATATTCAATGTGGGATTGTGAAGTACTCTATAGAAGTCTGGAATAATTTTTCTTCACTCATTACTCAAAATATTAAAAATTATGGATTATTGCCTGACTCTGTCCCAGCCATCCTATGATTTGGACTAGTTGTTGGTACTTTCCTCTTTTAGAATCCACAGAGACATCTGATTTTATTTGGATCAATTCAGCCTGTATTCACAGAACTCTTTCAGTCTCAACACTTTCCAGAAACCTTCAGAGGTGCATTCTGCATCTGTGAGATTATGAGTTTAAGGAAGTTGATTGAAAACAATGTGATTATATCTGTTTCTTCCAAAGCCTAGAAGAAGAAAAGGGTCTTGGCAGACAGAATAACCTCTGTTGGAGCATTTTCGCCATTGAAACAAGTTATATTAAAAAGTACCTGTCGTTTAGCAGGACTCGCAGTGCGATATGTTTTTCACAGTTTATAATACTTTCTTTTTACAATCTTTTTACTTCTGGTTTTGTATCATTTATTAAATGCTAGGGAAAGTTGCTGATTTGAATCTCTTCAGGGCATATATGAGGCATGTAGCTAGCACTTCTGTACTGTTTTGACAGAAGAATAAAAAAAAAAAATCTTCCTTTCCTATCCATTCAGACTTCTACAGAGATTAAGAAGATTATCTGAATTTAAGTAATGAAATAGTTTAACTATTTTATATACTTAATATAGTATGTAAATGTAGTTCTATCTTGTCTTGTTTACCAACCATGGTTCAGTCACCCTGAATGCAGTTCCAACACACTGAAATGACTTGAATTCACGGGGCATTCCTAAAACTTTTTAACCAGTATGTCCAGCCTGATGATGCCGAGACCTTTTTTGATCTATGACATCTAGTAGTTGTTTTGAAACATTACAGTAGTGGAGAAGGATCATATGACAACATGAGAAAAATAATCTAAATTCGTCTATGGCTGTGGCTTCCAGATACAGTGAAGGAAAAAGAATACTAATATTTGACAAAACTCAAAAGAACATCAAAAGGAGTATGGCATGCAATCCACCAAATAAACAGGGAAAATGTTCAGTGGATGGGTAGACATAACAGAACAAGGCAATGAGGATACACCAAGAAGTGTATTCTACACTTTTGCTTCCCTCTTATCTGATTATGAAGGCAAGTCCTCAATACTCTAGAGAAAATCAAAGATCTTTGTTATAAACTCATGGGATCAAAAAATCTCTGATGCCTTCAGGCTCATCACTTCAAATTTAGTGGGCAATACCTTGAAATATAGCTGTTTCTGTCTTTCAGTGCAATAAGCATCTTGTCATGAAAGTGTAAGAGCACCAATAATTATATAGAATGAGCAGAAGTATTATTAAAAGCCCTGGACCTCCAGAGTTGAAATCATAATATGAAATGCTACCACTGTAACATGTGACATTTTGTTAAATCTCAAGGTGGTATTCAACAATGATAATACTGCACGGCTCACTGCTCCACTGTCACATTAATAAAACACCATAAAAAATGGTACTGTTCCATGTCGTCTGTGTTTGTCCACACCTCTTCCCTGGAAAAGTACAATTTAGGCTGCTATATTTACTTGTTTTAAAATTTGGTTATCACTAAAGGGAACATTTTATGCCAAATACTCTTATACTGTAATAATGAAGAGCTTATGCCAACTCTCTGTGTAAAACCTTAATAATGTGGATAATTACATATTTGAATGTAAATTTAATATTCTAGAAAGTAGAGCTCTACTGATATTCAAATGTAAATATCACTTTGAAAGAAAAAACTTGTGCTGGTTTTGTTATGAAGTGATTGATCTGTGTTATTTTCTGACAAAATTATTCATTGCATTACTCCAGTCTTTATAAAATAAAACATAATAAAATAACTCAAAAAGGAAGCCAAAGAGACAGCAGATATATTGTTAGGCTGGTTGCTTCCACTAAAATAATCTCTGGAGAATTCAGCTCAAGGCTGATTCTTCTTATCTTTTTCAAAGGTTGCTTGTGTTTTCATGTATTGTTATTAGCCTGAATTTAAAAGATAATACCTGCTACATGCAGGTTCTTTAGAATTACAGTTAACAGCATTCAGGTAAATTCTCTCAGCTTTGAATAAATGTGCTGCATGGAGGAGAGATGTTTTCCCCCAAATTTAAGCACCTACACAGGAGGCAGCCATAATTTGTATGGCTACGTGCCCAGAGTCCAAGGAAGAAGAGAGAGGATAGGCACTCTTAACAGCAGCTCTCCTCAATCCTATAGACATTTGTCTTGTTCTGGAAGAAGCATGTTGTGGTTATACCCACACATTCATTTGTGTGCACATAAAGTTAGAGGACAATAGTTTTCATTTTGTTTGCCCTTGATGGATTTGCATGATACTGTTGCAGTTGAGCACCTACACTTCAGGCTACATCTGAGCCTGAACCTGTAAACTGGTGATCCTAACAAACTACATAAATACTTACAACAATGGCATCACAGTATGTAAAATTAATTGTTTGATCTTAGCTACATGTGGAGGAGCTAGAGTGAAGTTTTTTAGGCCATACAGAAATTACGTTGCCTCTAAATGCTAGTTCATGTGACTAGTAATTTGGGTATCCCCTATTAGTCATCTACAAAGGATAGGTGCCTGGCTGGTGTTTTCAGATAAGCATTTCTAAAGAATTGGTACCTAGATTTTTCTTTCAATGTAAGTCCTCCAACTGAGCAGAAACTGGATTTTCAGGATATTTAATGCATTTATATTACTTATTCTCAAGATAAAAGCAGACATATTCTTGAGTTCAGAAGCTGAAAGCCGGGGTTACTTTCTTCTAGCTCAGTGCCCCTAGATTTTGCAACATGGAATAGTAGCTGCTCTGCCTTTTGTTCTTTCCTCACAAACACAGTCTTCTTGAAGGTGTACGACAGCTTCACAGAGAAGGAGAAAGTCTCGTACTCAGATTCATCTACAGATGCTCTCACCAGAAGATGCAGTAGTAGGTATGAAATCTTCCCAGCATGAACAGAGAGTAAAGATTGTTTCTCCTACACTGGGGGAAAGGTGGAGGGGAAGGGGATTCATATGGGCACAAACCGATGATGTGAACAGCAGTCAGACCTTTCTGCCACTTCTTAAATCTGCCTGGATTCAGTGTTGTTAGTGATGTGCAGTGACTGATGTGCACACATTACTGTGTATTCTTGGCAGAGGCAGCAGCTTAGGATCCTCCAATATCCCTCTGCCTGAAGGTTACATCAAAGCAGAAGTTCAGAAAAGGTTTAGCTCCCGAGACTGTGAGTTGTGCCTAAACAGACAAATTTAGGTGCCTGGGTAGTGCAACAGTAGATATAAAAATGAAAATGATAACTAGGTATTAAAAGTGCACTTCTGTGACCGTACCAAAGTTGATCCTCTAGGTCTGGCTCTAAATTTTTCATGCTGTTGCCACATTAGCAGAACCGTTTCATTGCAGTTTCAATGTAGCCTTCATGGAAGGATGTAGAATTTTATGTATGCTAGGCATCAAAAAAGACGATTTTTAACAAGAGTTCCAGTAAATGTCACCTGAGCTGCTTTTTCTTCACGTATTCTGAATACAAAACAATTGGAAACTGTGAAGGATTTGCTAACACTGTTGAATTTTGAATGGTAACCACTCTAGCAAGCACCAATTTCACATTTCCTTTTTTTCCTTTAGGAAACCATTACTGTAAGAAGAACTGAAAATGACAGTAAGTAACAGGAGTATACTATTTTAAAGCCACACTGCACTTAAAATATCAGTTATGTCACACTGCGGTGATTTAGACTAAAATGTAAAAAAAAAAAAAAAAATAGAATAACTTTTTAGACTTTTTAGGTTCATTCAGAAATTTCCACATAATCTTTTGTCTACGTACATAGCTTGAATAACCAGAACATTTTTAAAGCTGGTTTTTTTCATGTTCAATTGTGTTTAAGACAGTGGATTACAAAAAAATAATGTGTTTCTTAAGTAATTTTAAAGGAAGAATCTATGGTTTTGTTCCCTACAAATGCAATTTTCTTAGAAAATTTGCAATAGTTTTAATTTTACAAATATGTTCCTTAAGTGTTCTTAATTATGTTTTTCAGGATTTCTGTTAGTTTGACAGCAAAAAAATGTAATGTCACTGCCCTACTCTTACCTAAAAGCAAAGCTAAAAAGTAAATTATTTTGGCATTGGTGTTTTACAAATAAAACAAAATAAATGTTTAGGTATGTTGAAGAAGAAATATAAAAGAAATTGTCTGAAGTGTAAAGTGACCTTCACTAGATAAATTCTAACTCTATTTATTTTTTCCTATGAGTCTGATTTTGTGATGTTTTTCTGATGCACTTAAAAAATAAATTCCAAATCTGTTCACTCAGAAGAGTCTTAATTTTTTATGTATTAGCTTTTCATATGTTTCTTTTCCTGGTATCTCTCTCATATTCAAGAACCTTCATTTTTGATGGCCTGGGTGCCAAATTCGATATTAATCAGCACATATTTTAGCTGACTTCAAATTAATAATTATCTTTCATCTCAGCTTCTATTTATAATTCAGATTATTCTTCTGAATTTAAAATTATACATTTTAAATTTACTAAGCATGCTTAGTCTAAGGTCCATTAAAACTCACTAGGACTGTTCTGATGAAATGCAGTGCTCAGTGAGGCTGTGGTGTGCCAGCTCTCATAGATAACTGCTTTTCAAGGGGTCTCAGAACAGAGAAGGACCTATGGATATTACTGCAGAATTTGTTTCACTGTCATTACCAGACACTTGAAAGAGTTTAGTTGTATATTTTCACATCTGATGTGTTTTCAGAGCTATTTGCAGCATCAGTATTTGTCCTGTCAAAAATAAAATATAAGCAACAAATATAATTTCATTACCTCTTGCTGTCAAGAAAAGCAGTGGTACATGACTCCTTTTGACTTCAGAAAAACTGATGAAGGCATTTTTTAAAACCATATCCTCTATTTAAGTAGTATGATTAATATTAGCATCTGAAGGATTGTCTAAGTTGAAAAGCATATGAAATCTATCCGAATTTTTTATTTTTTTTGGTAATAGCAGCAGTTACTGAGGTGATATTTTAAGTATGAAAGGCTCGTTCACATTTCTTGCCTTTCCTTCAAAGAA
>NW_010124596.1:0-213 GCF_000699245.1 Pterocles gutturalis
CAGTAAAACAACCCAAGGCAGCTCTTGCACAGCCTGACACCCACACACATCCCCTTCTCGGGCTGTTTCCCCACTCGAGTCGTGCCAGTGCCCCAATCCGCGGGAGAGCAAAACCCACCGCCCTGCCTCAGTGCCGAGGGGAGAAGTTGAGTGTGTGCAAGTCAGAGCTAGTCACAGCACCCCTCCCCCTCTTCCTCTTCTTCTTCCTCTTCT
>NW_010124597.1:0-2166 GCF_000699245.1 Pterocles gutturalis
CCGAGCCAAGGGCTAACCCACCACAACGGTCTTTCTGGAGAAATTGTCTTCCTTGACTGTATAAAATGTGATGCCTCTTCATCAGGAATTTTCTTTTGCTTGCTGTGGTTTTTTTTCTCCTTATACTTACTCTATCAATGGAAGATACAGGCAATTCGATAAACACACCATTTATTCACTTCCTAGTCACTTGACTTATAAGTGTGTTTCTAACAATCTTGCTTAGTCTGAAAGAAAAAATGCTGAGTAGCATCACAGGTGATAATTTGTGGGGTTTTTATTTTGGTGGGGGTTTTTTGTTGCAGTTTGTTTTTTGCTTTACTTTTTGTTTTTTGGAGTTTTTGGGGTTTGTGGTTGCTTTGTTACCTGTTTGTTTTTTTTTTTTTTTAATTAAAATTAAAACAGATCAAACAGTGATAATTTTAACAGTGTAAATTAGAAGGAACAATTCCATCAGGAGGCATTCTGTAGACAGAATTGATTTGGTCAGCCTGCACTAAGAATTAACAGCAGATTTATTGCTTCCAAGGGTTTTTTTTTTTTTTTGGTGTAAACGGAGGACTGTATTAATGAATTGTTTGCAATTTTAGATTGACGCTGATAATGAAGAAAAATTAACAGATATAGGTTTGAGAGCTTAGTTCATAGTGTAGCTGGGAGCTATTATACTATGCCAAGCAAATTTGTGATTAACAAGATGTACTAAAACCTGAGCAGATTCCTATATAGAAACAAGAGTAGCTTATATTAAAAGACATTTTTAAAAATGCAGACAAATAATCAAAACCTCTAGCTATTAAGTTACAATATCTCAACAAACCGTAAAATGTGCAAATGTAAATCATGCTATTAGATAATAGCTTTATGAAGGCTTACAAGAGAAATCCCCAAGACTCAAAAAAATGCCAAAACAAAATAAACAAAAAAACCCCAATGAATAAACTATGGAAAGACAGCAAAACCAGACAGTGTTATAGAAGATCACAAGAACACTTATTTCAAAACAAAAAATCTCCACTTGATTTGCTGCTGCCTCTTAGAGGAAAAGGTCAAAGTGTTATGACAACCATTAAGTAACATAATATAACATACCCTGAGAGGCATTCAGGTACCCAGCTGGGAGGTGACACATGTATATTCTATTCCATTCGTCCACTATAAAATACTGAGCAATTCATGTAACTAATCAAGATAGCATGAATGTAGAGATGCATATTGCATTCTACAATTACAGTTAATTAGGAAAAATATTATATTTGCTACTGCTTCCTTACTGGATTGTATATGTCCAAGTCAGCAGGCATTATACAATTTACGATTCACCTTGCAGTCCATTATTCCCTTCCTGCAAAAGGACTACAGCTTCACAAGTGTTTACTTTAAAACTCAAACATTCATCTGAGAATTAACTGGTGCCTAAAGAGTCTAGAGAGCCTTTTCACTATGCACAGATATAAGATATGACAGAAAAATAAGAACAGTAAGCAATAAGTACTTTCTTCACCCCTCTTTCTATATGTGAATAGCATGTTGAGTGAAAAAGGGAAGAGAAAGTGGTTACAGGCAAGCTTGACCCTCTCCTGCCTGGCACCAATGCATGCCTGCAGAGTTACCACATGCAGGAGACTTGCTATTTGCCACAGCTCCACAGAAATGGCAGAAAATTTATTCGCTGAAGAATTGTGAAATAATGCAATTCTGAACATGGAGATATCATTACCTGCTACTCTTTTGCATAGAGCTTGCAGGAAATCTGTCATCTCTAATAATCGTGTGTTAAAGACTGATTAAAGTTAACTCTGCTAGTTTGTTTTTTTTTTCCTTCTTCTTCATAAATAGCTATCAAGAGGCTGTGTTTTGGATTTATGCTCAGAGGAGCTGATAAGAGAATAATGTTTTGTTCTGCTGCCAAGGTCAGCAGACAAGCAAAGAAACACAGTCCAGCTGCTAGCCTGGTTTGCTCTTATGTTAAGACTGAAACTCAGAATAGCCAATGATATTCCATAACATGCACGTCACGCCCAGTATATAGGTAAGAACACCCGGAAGAGTGCTCTCTCTTTTGCCTTGGCTCCGCTTTCAGTGCTCTCTCCTGGCTCCGCATCGCTCTCCAAGGCCTTTCCCCCTCTTCCACCGCCTGGGACACTCGGGCTGTTATCTCCGTTC
>NW_010124598.1:0-302 GCF_000699245.1 Pterocles gutturalis
TCCCTGATGTCACCAGGGTCCCTGATGTCCCCAGTGTCCCTAAGGTCCCTGATGTCCCCAAAGTCCCCATGGTCCCCAGTGTCCCCAAGGTCCCTGATGTCCCCAAGGTTCCCAACACCTCCAAGGTCCCCAAGGTTCCTGATGTCCCCAACGTTCCCAAGGTCCCTGATGTCCCCAAGGTCCCTGATGTCCCCAGTGTCCCCAAGACCTCCCACTGTCCATCTCCATCATGGTGAGGACGTGGTTTTTGGAGCCACCACCACCTCCATGTCCCCCATCAACTCAACGTCCCCAACACACCC
>NW_010124598.1:624-928 GCF_000699245.1 Pterocles gutturalis
CACCACCTCAAGGTCCCCAACACCCCCAATGTCCCCCATGTCCCCAACGTCCCTGATGTCCCCAATGTCCCCAAGGTCCCAGACGTCCCCAACATCCCCAAGATTTCCCAATCTTCATCTCCTCCACATCATGAACACAGTCATCGACGTCTTTGAAGAAGATGAAGCCCCCACCATCCCCATGTCCCCCTTCACCTCAATGACCCCAAGGTCCCCGATGTCCCCCATGTCCCCAACGTCCCTGATGTCCCCAAGGTCCCCAGTGTCCCCAAGACCTCCTACTGTCCATCTCCATCATGGTGAG
>NW_010124599.1:0-13821 GCF_000699245.1 Pterocles gutturalis
CGTCAGCAAACTTGCTGAGGGTGCACTCATCTACAAATCTACAAATCTACAAATGCAGTTCAGTGAGCCCAAAAATATTATTTCTTTATCTTTCCAGTTTGTGAGAAGATGGCAAACTTGTGTCCCATACAAAACACAAGCTTTTTCTTTTCTTTTCCTAAATGGGAAAAACTCTGTAGATTTTTCTTCTCTGTAGATACTTCAGCTCTGCCTTATTCCTATAGTTTGCAATACTCATAACATAAACCGTACAAAAGAATTCCACGTCCGAGTTATTTCTGTGTCTTTTGCCCTCTAGTGGCTAGGATGAGAGAAAGCCATAAAGCTGTGAGATTCTTCATGAGCTGAAGCATTACTGTCCCCAGAACAGCTACTTAAATAAACTATATTGCCAAATTGTGATTTGCACGTGAGCACAAAGAAGGAGAAGCTATTAACTGAGGAAAAAAGTGCTGAAGTAGTAAGCAACAAGGACAATGCTTCCATTTAATTTTGCTTATTACAAAATATGTGAAATGACAACAAAATTCAAATTCTATTTGTGTACATGACCCAATCAAGGGCAGTTTGCCTCTCACAGGTTAACTTCTTTAGTCTGTTCCACATGGATCAGGACCTTGGATGTGGGCATACTAGAAGAGTTTCCAAAAATGCGAGTAGTTTTGAGTTTAAATCTTGAGTTGTCCCTGGTTTTATAATGGATTAACTGCTGATGCTCTTTCAGATCCATTTTGGTTTAAATTTGTATGCTGCAAACAGAAATAAGAAGTTTAATTTCAAAAATTCCTACAAGAATTTGCAACTGCAGAGAAAACATGTTTTTAAAAGAAGCAGTCTGACACACCAAATCTGACAATATTTAATAGACTACATCACTTCTCTAATTTGTAAAGGGCACTTTCCCTTACAACTTTTGCTCCAAACTGCTCATTTCTGGTATACAGCTGCTCACTCTCTAAATAATATTCCCTCCTCTCCCTACTCATTCAGAAACAATTGTCAACATTAAGAAACTGGCATGTTTATAATGCAGATTTTATAAACACACCTCATTATCCTCACATGTTGTTCTACAACTTGAAAGACCTAAACTGCATTAGTGTCCACTGATCATAAAACCTAGTGTCCGTCACAAGCAGCCCTATTAAAGAGGAGACACAACAAGATTAAGAAAGACTTAAAAGGGAAATACAGAGAGAAAATCTCTTGTTGATAATTATAAAAAAGATATTTATGTCTGGTGGCACTGACCACATATCTGGTAAGGAAGTGGAATATCATGAGACTCGCAATTTCAAGCTCCACCAGTAAACAACGTTGACAGTTTTAAACATGAGAAGTGCCCACTGAATATAAATCCCAGATACTTCCCAAATCACTAATCCCTTCCCTGGGTTAAACTCCATGCTACAAAGTTTGTACTTCTTCCTGGTTTGCTACTCTGACCACTTACTTTTCAAAAGTGTTAATTTGGTTGCTCACAGAAGCATATAATTTACATAAGAGGGATTTTGTTGTTGTTGTTGGATTTTTTTGTTTGTTTTTTTTTTGGTCATGATTATTCATACAGACCCACATCTGTTCTTTGTGTGACAGTTTTGTAGCAACTTTAACTAGGATTCCTGATGCAATATTAAACCACATGCCTACTTTCTACATGCGAAGTAAAGTTTTGTGTTATTTGTGCTTCTAGATATAAACCAGTTCTGCTTCTTCTTATCCTTGCTAGCTTAAAGTACCTGACAATCATTCTGCAATTTTTGTACATCTTACTGCCATTGAGGGTTCTTGTCCTCATAAGGCCACCCTCACAACGTCAGGCTCAGCAGCATTCAGAACAAAGCTCCAGAACTTGAAGTGCTGTCTTCCAGAAGAAATGGTATAAGGAAGGGGGGATTGCTCTAAAGTTTGTTGTCCTAAACCACATGATGCATTCAGAGAATTAAATTTTCAACAAGTCATTTGCTGATAGCCCCTCTGTGAGTGCTACTCCCCCAGCTTAAGTTTCTTGTGGTTCCACAGACATTTAGAGGATGGAACTTTGTTTTGGAAAGATGCTATGTGGAAGCATTTCTGATTGTCTCTGCCAACGTTTGTTCTCACTGAACAAGGCTGGTGTTAACATCAGGACACCAATATCCGGAAAAAGTGCCCTAACAAGACAAGCATGGGCTTGGTGTCATTTTGTTTCTTGATCCCTTTTCTGTTATCTCAGTTGGTCCTTTTTTATGGGTGAATACTATGCCAAGTGACAATTATGTCCCAAATTGCTGTCTTCTGAAGTGAAAACAGAGCAGGCTTTGTGCCTTCTGTACAACACTGTTTGCAGTCCACTTTGAGAAGTGGCTCCTGCTTATGCAAGGTCAGGTGCAAAAGCAGCTCTCTGATCAAATGGGTCCTGCTGTGTAAGATACCTGCCAGTGAATGGAGAGAAGACAGGATTGTATTTTTACCAACTATTAAGCGTTAATAGAAAGTCCATTACAAATTTATTAGAAGTGGGACTGCTTCATTATGCATGATCATTACAGTTTATAGTGGTTTTTTTAGTTCTTTCCTTCAACTTGATTTCTCTGATGATACAATGCAAATAAGTACTCTGAGTGCTCTATGGTAGTTACCTTCTTCTCCAGTCACTTCCCTTGTCTGACCTTGACTTATAGATAGGCTTTGATATTTAATGATAATGTGGCTTGTGGTAGCAGAAACTGATAAATTAGATCTTCCCAATGTCCTCAAGCAAGTGTTAGTTTTTAGCTCAAGGTCAGAATGGAATGACGTTGGTGATGGGTGAAAAAATCTGTGATTTTGCATTTCTTTTAGTTTGAAATAAGAGGAAAAATCTGCACTAGACGTATCTGTGATCTTGCAAAGTTTCTTTAATTCTGAAAAGCATGCCTTTGCAAAATTACAATATTACAATTATTCATTTTTTTTTGTCCATAAATCTAACATCCATTAATGTCTCTGTTGTCTAAATATGGAAAACATTATTTCTAGAAAAAACCTCCAATCATAAGTTCATATTTTTCTTTTCCCCAACACTATTTTACTAAAAGAAACCCTTTATTCAAAGCAGGGAGTCAAATTTTGCTATAGGTACAATCACCAACTGAAGTAGATGGAGTGATAGAAGGAAAAACTAAGGGCAGACTTTGACCTATCTGTGCAACAGCTTTTCTCTTCTAGCAAGCCAATAAAGTGAAGTATGGTCAAAGTAAACCCTTCACTCTGCATAATATCACATAATTTCCCAGGTAGGAAAAGTTATAGGGCTCTGCTATACATTATTTTGACCATGCAAACTGTAATTGTTGATATGGTGATGCAACTTGATACTTGTGGCAAGCTTTTGGTACATGACTGTAGTAACTTCACTTTCCACATTGACATTTATGATCTGCTCATCATTTCCCAACCAAAAAATTCTCATCACATACATAGCTATCATACTGATGATTTCAGTCTTAGGCCTTAGTCATTCGAATGAGAAGCTATGGGAAAAAGCAAAGAAATGAGGGATCATGTAAGACCCCTGCTGCTGTGTGATTAATTACTCATAAAGGCTGAAAAGACACAAGTGGATGAAAACTACAACAGATGAAGAAGCTAAAATACCTTTTATATTGTAGATTTTATTTCTCACTCAAAGTATAACAAACAAGGGAGTGGTTAACACTGCAAAACAATGACTGGAGTTCAGTGTTGACAAAACATCAGCATGTGAATTCCTAAATGAAGGACATAGTAAGACATGCTATTGAATTGATTGAAATAATAAAAATATAATAAAACTAAAAAATGTGATTCAAAACTAAAATCTGTGATAGTACACAGATTTCTTACAATGTGCTTTTGAATAGACATTCTTACGTCTCATCTCTACCACCTCTACATGAAGATGTAATACAGTATGCAAGAAGCATGCGTAATTTCAGAGACTCATGACAAGAGAGTCAGCAACTGTTGTAGGTCCTAGGAAAACCGAAATGAATATTCATCCTCCCTTCCTCCCCACTGGCTTCCCTCAGGCATCACTCCCTTCCCCATCCTATGCCCTATCCCTTCCAGTTACCAGAGGCACCTCCAGCTACCAGTGCCAAGTGTGTTTGCTGGATTGCAGCAGGAAAGCTGTCCTGGCTACTGTGCCTGCAGTGGGCCTTCCAGATTGCTGTCATTAGCTGACCAGGAATATTTATCTGTTTCTAGTGATGTGAATTTGTATTCTGTAGGAATATGGCTGTATTCAGACAGCACATTCGGGGAAATTTTAATAAACCAAAAGCCTGTATTTCCTCAGCAAGAAAAAATAGAAGGGAAAGTGGCCACATAACACAAAAGTAAGGAACCATCCTGAGAATTTATACATCTGTGCACAGAAACCACCATATAACCAGTGTATAGAGATGATAAAAAATATTGCTTACAGTCAATCTTAAATCTCGATGCACTGCAGATTTTTATAAGTCACCAACAAGGGGATAGCTTCACAAGAGCCCTGCTTCTGCTTTCTGTGACAGAAAATTCCTCTCTATCCCTTAAGGGCCTAATCTGTGCATAACAAAAAACATTTCATCAGTGCTGAGCTCTGACCTACCTTGAGGCTGTTTTATGGGTGCAGGTCATTCATGCCTACACAAATTTGTACTGGCAATCTTTTAGTGCTGGACATGGTTGTAGGTCTTTTTTAAGAGAATATTATTAGTTTGCTAAGCGAGAGTGAGACGAAATTTTGTGGGAGAAGGACATCTAGTGATCTGATGTGTATTTACATCCCTAGCTGTTCTCACACAGCTGAGACAGCGGCTAGCAGGCTACAGGATTGTTTGAGTAGCAAAGAGAGGAGCAGATATGCAGTTTACTTTGCTATAAAGTGATAGAGGTGGGGTTTTGCTAAGACAACATCCAAAACAACAGCAGCAATTGAAACACTTAA
Organism: Pterocles gutturalis; assembly: GCF_000699245.1. Classification (NCBI taxonomy): domain Eukaryota; kingdom Metazoa; phylum Chordata; class Aves; order Pterocliformes; family Pteroclidae; genus Pterocles; species Pterocles gutturalis. Next base: position 4,937 of record NW_010124599.1, read on the forward strand.
TTCTCAAATCAAGCTCTTTGAAGTTAATGTGGCAAAGATTTTGTGATTATCGCTACACCACCTGTCTAGCTAAGCCGTCTCCCAATCTGCATTATACTGCATGACCACCTACACAATTCTTGCAGAATAGCAACTAAAATCCTGATAAATTTAATGGCAAAAGGTTCCTATTGAAGTATACAACTGCTCAGTGTAGCAGCTTCTTTGAAATAGTGATAGTTCTCTTTAAATTCTTTTTTAATTGTGCTTTTTTACAAAATTCTCCTGAAAGCATGACTTACTACATCTCAGACTGAAAAACATTAGAAAAATTATTCAGTATTCTGAGTCCCCTGAACTGTTTTATCAGAGAAACATGGGAAATTTGTAACTATAAAAACCTCAGACAAATACGGTAATGATACATGACACACAGTAACCATTGCTCTTGAACCGTATATTACTGGAGACAAAAATGCCAGATTTTGGTAATATAAAATAAATATCAGTAACAAAGACATGTGAAACTATTAACATCTCCATTTATACCAGAGTGATACAGAAATATCAAGTTCACATTTTTAAAAAGAAAACAAAGTGGTAAAAAAAAGATGTAAAATAATTAAGGAAAAGTGTCAACCAGTTAACCACTGACAACAAAAAATAGATTATCGAAGATACTGGATAAAAAGGACCAGTATTTTTCATAACCATAGAGAAAGTCCAAGAAGACATTTACTTATATACACTTGTCTGTTGTTTGGTAATGCAGGGGCTTAAACCAGACGCACTAGTAAATCTGTAGGTGCACTGTGAACATCTTTTTTTTTTTCAGTTTACTCTCAGTATGATTAACATGCCCCATAAAATCTCATTCCACAATTGATCCACAAGGATTATCTCAGAAGGATGTAGTAAAAAATGCACTTGCATTGTGGAGAAAATAGGAGTTGATCAATCAGGTTGCTCCCTTCAACGAGATGTATAACAAAGAAAGCACCCGCAGTGGATGTGGCTTCTGATTTAGGCTTTTGTATGTGTGTGCATGGGAGAATATCACCGTGGCTCATACTATTAGACCCTGATAGGCTGGATTTCTCCTGCTCAGCTTCAACTTGGAAAAAAAAAAAAATCTGCTAATAACATACAGCTTTTCATGGCTGCACCCAACTGGTAACTGGCTGGCTTGAAGCTCTATGTGTTCATTACAGGCAACTACCAACATAAGCAATTCTCAAAGTCACGGGGCACTTCCAGAGGGGTTAAAAAAACTGTTCAAACTCAAAATGAACTTTTTAAAGACTAGCTTATATTGGTAAATCCAATATAATATGAAAATTATAAATCTGCTTTGGCTTTGAGAAGGATCAGTCCTGCCCTACATAATCTTAGACCTGTGTGATCTTTTTAAGTGGTGTCCTCTCGCCTTCCTCACTAATAAAAATATTCCTCAGAAGATATGATTTTTCTAGGAAGGTAACAGCAGATGATAGCAGATTGTAGAGCAAAACTCTACTCAAGGCGGTTGTTTTTGTCTGTCTCCCTGATTACTGAAGCGATCCTAACTTGTATAACCTCTTCTGTAAACCCACTGCTCTCCCTGCTGAAATGTATTATTGAGGGGTGGAAGGAGCAGCAGAGATCCTCTCCTGCCTTACCCCGCAAGAGCTTTGAGGATCTGAAGGTGCTGACCCAGAGCCAGGGACAGAGGATTTGGGGGAAGGCAGGTCCCAGCAGGGCTGGGCTGGTCAGGCTGCACAGGAAAGGGCACAGAAGAGCACAAAACTGATGCTCTTATGACACCATGGCAGTATTAATAACCAAATTTGTGAATCAGTTTGTATTGCCTACATTTACCATGATGATAAAACAAATGAGTTTTTCAATGAGAACATATGGAAATGGAAAACTCTGGAGGGTTTGGTTAGTAAAGTGGGTAAATATGAAGTAGTTTGATTTTCAACATGTGCTTTATCTAACGTTTTTACTGCTTTTAATTCCTGTCTTCATATTCACAAACTTCTATTTCCACTAATAGTAAAATTTTACTGAAACAGAAATATTTTTTATACTTTATTTGAAGTCATACGCTGATAAAGAATTAAGAAATAAATGCTCAGTGGAAATAAAGTCAGATAAAAAGGAAGCCCTTCTTTCATCTCGTTGCAGAGCCCATAGCAAGTATCTGAAGTCATTCTTAAAGAATTCAATTGAATGCTGTACAATTGCCTATTGTCACATTTCCTCAATTATTAATACTTGTATACAAAGCACATTAACATTTTATATATAGAGAAAATTACTTATCTTCTTTCATTTTAGCCAACATAGCCCACTGAAGTTGGCAGCAGCAAGAATACCGAGTAACTTTTTAAGGAAAATAATGCTGGGTACCTTCCAGCCTTATTACCATAGCTTATCCTTAAACTCTATTGATTCTTGAAATAAAATTCAATTTCCTCTGCACATGGACAATTTATTTCAGGGAGAAGGTAAATTTCTTTGTCATGCAGAAAATTTTCATTCCAAAGTTTGCTACACAAAATTGGCATTGACATTGCTGTGATTATTACAGTCAGACTTCTGATTTTTAATATCTTCAACCTGATGGGTTTATTTCTTCTCAAATAAAGAAAAATCCTTCTCAGAATAAAAAATACATGGCTTCCTTATATTTTCTAATTCTGAAAATTACCAGGTGCCAGGCTGTGAAGATAAGGAAATTGAAGATCCTTGAAGGGGACCTGAAGAACCACAATGGTGAGGAATTGTGATATAGTGGTTTAGGCAAATTCACTGCAGCTGCTTGGCACTAGAAAAATGAGAAATGGGTTTTCTGTTACTAAATATAATGAACTCCCTTTCTGTTCTGTCACAAATTGTCAAACTTCATTAATGAGAAGAAAGATGTGGTGCATGCATGTGTAAAGGATAATATGAATATAGATATTTAAAATGGAAAAAAAAATGCTGCATATTGCCACATGAGGATTTTTTTCTCTGCATCAGATATTGTATAATTCTTCTAAATAAAATATTTCTAAATTATCAGATACAGCAATGTAACACAACTTCTGTATCTTCAGGGCAATTTACTATTATTTTCAAAAAAATGGCTACATTTTCCAGTGCATAGCTACAGCTCAGTGGTTTCATTTCAGGATAACATTTAAGCCACATTTGCTTTAAATCTGTGGGTACACAGTACAACAAGGCAATCACTTTTAGTTGGAATTTGGTTTAAGTACCTTGCTGAATCAGAGCATAAAACACTTCATCATTTAATAGCAATACAACTTACACTTTTAGTTGTCTTTGTAATTATACTAAATTCACTACGGCTCAGCTTGATTTTGAAGACAGCAATGGCTGTCATTTATTGGTTTATGCAATATATGAATAAATGATCAGAGAGATGGTCAGATTTCTCTTGATGATCACTGTAAAAAGCTCATAATTACCATTTCATTTGGAGTTATGACAATAATAAAACTGGAGGAACCCACCTCAGGGAAATTTTATTTTACCCCTAGCCTTCAGCCTATGCTTTTGCTAGTCAGACTGATCTGGGGATACAGTAGGGGTCACTGGAATCACCCAGGTCCCTACAGCTGCATATTCCATAGAGCTCTTTAAACCCCACAGATGTCCTGAGGGACATTATGAGTTTACACTCAGGATGAGTTCTCCTGCAATCCAAAAGCACTGCTGGCCCGAGAACCAATTTACTTTTCCCAACTCCAGTGAGAACAAATTATACCTAAACTTTCCAGAATGTGTTAGTATTTAGACATTTAGTAAAGTTAAGAATTCTGCGACTACAGAAATGAAGCATATGTCATGCACTTTTACCGTCCTTGTTGGCAAGTGAAACACAATGGGTTTCTTCTGTACAAATTCTGAAAGGATGCTGGAAGTCATCGAGCAACTTGAACACCTACTGTCATGATAGAGTAAGTGCTTCATGGTAATTCAAAATACCCTACTGATTTGAAACCTGAAACTGCAAGATCTGAAACAGGTAGCAGAGAAGTCTAGCCAGCTGGAAAAGAGTTTCCCTTCATTCTTCCCTGGGGTAGAACATCATGGCTCATTTACAGTGTGTGCTCAGAAACCCCTCAGCCCCAGGTCTTGTATCACTGTATTCTGATCACGTTCTCTCCTCCAGCAGACCCTGCTCACAAAGTACCAGCTTCTGAGGTTCAATGAAAGTGTCTGCATGAGGACTTGTGTTGTTTTGAGCTGTTCTGCATCAGAGACACCATATGGCAGGTTGTGTCCCTGTACCTAACCTCTTCACTTGCTACCCAAATCCTCCACACCAGTAATTAGATTGATGCTGTATTCGAAAGGATCTTTTTTTTCTTGTCTTCTCTGCAGTCACCTCAGATGTGTCAAAAGCTACGTCAGACCTGGTCACTGGATGTGCTCCAGCTCCACAGTCTCCCTCAGGGCTCCCAAGGTCCATCCATCCTCAACCTACACACTCAACCTTCACTCCAGTGGAAACCAAGGCAGCAGAGAGATCACAGGGGTAGTTCACATGCACACAGGCTTTAGCCATGTGGAAAGTCAGTGCAACAGTATTCTGGTTTAAACAGAGCCAAAGAGTTTTTGCAGATGAGTTACCCCTCAGAAAATTTGCTCAAGTGCTTTTTCCTCTGTTTATGCTTAGAACATTGCTCTGTGCCACATATGTAGAACATGCTCATTTCTGACGTGTGCTTAGCAGTCCTGAATTTAAGAGACAGACTAGAGAATGTGGAAAAATGTGAAGTTCTGGAAATCAAAACAGAAACGGAATATTTGCTTACAATAATAGATAGGAAATCTGAATTTCAGTTCTGCAATAAAAGGTAATTCAATCTTCTGGGAGTTTGCAGGATATCATTGCTGTTCACGCCTGTATTTGACCTTAATTATGCTCTTTTGAGCAGACCTTTAGGTTTAGTTGTCTAAAAATGTGTGCATGAAATGAGGGCGTGTACATCAGATATTTGTCACACACAGCTATCCATATCAGAGACTTCACCCAAACAAATGCAGTTGCACAGGTCTGAGAAAGGGAGGTCCCTCAGTAAATCACATTCAAGTCACCAGTAGCTTTGCTAAAATTAACAGGATTAAAAAGTAGTGCAATCAGCATCTGCTGAGGATAAAGGACATGTTCTGAGAGTGAGAGGCACCTGGGTGCTCCCTGCAGAGGCATCAAGCGGAGAAAGAGCTGCAGAGCTTCAATTTCTTCTGAATCCACAAAACTGAATTTATTTTTTTAAACCAATCTGGTAGTCAATCAGTGCTCTAAACAGATCACTGCTTTTTCACGTAATGTGTTCAAGAGAGCAGTGAAGGAGAAGAGAGGGCAGACTGTGCTGATAAGGCACAGGGCATGGCCAGGCAAGTGTGCTGACCAGCCAACCATCGACTCACAACCCTCCCTTTTAATCCCCTTGCCCTTCTATTTTCCCCACACTTGTTCCTCCCCAAATCACCCAAATACCACCCCCCCTCCCCCTTTTGGTTTCTCCCCTAAATGTCATGTAGTAAGTCCTATGCTTGAGCTGTTCCAAAATGCTCTTCCCCTGCAAACCATCAAAGGTCCCACACCCCTGGGCAGCAGCTCCCCTCAGTCCAGAAGATGCTCCAGGTTTGACTTGCGATGATGGGTGTCATACCTGGGCCCTGGGGCTGAAGCTGTCCTGGGAGAGCCCTGTGAGTCCTCTGAGCCCTTGATTTGGTTTCCTGCCTGCTTTGTGCGCCTGGTCTCCTCTGGGCTTGCAGAGGTGGCTGATGGCTCACGCAATGGGCCTGGGAGCAGCCACGACGGGGGACTATTCGGGCTCTCCCACCTGACATTGTCTCTCCATGCTCCTTTGTGGGTGCGCACAGGAGCTTTTATCACATAACCTAAAAGAGAATACATTCATATTTAGAATGGCTTATGAATATAATGTCTCATTCCTGGTTTTGTCCCAGAAGTATCAAAATAACAACCGTCAGAATTTCCCTCACTTTAAAAAAAAATTCTGCATTAGAATCAAATAAAAGCTTATGCTGAATTTATTAAAAATAAAAAAGAACTTCAGTTAAAGTATTCTACATTTCCTAAATGGAGCATTTTGCTTATTTCAAAACACCTTGTTCACAATACCTTGGTTGAAAACATATCGGCTACGCAAGTTTGAAAAAAACCCCATTATATCCATTCCTCCCCATTTTCCTTGGTTTTTTTTTTTGGTTTTTTTTTTTTTTTTTCCTTGCAAGCAGGTAAACCAAGAGTAGGAGTTGTTTACAGAACAATGCCTTCAGTATTTTGCATGAGAAGACTTTGCAGTGTTCCCTGAGCGTGACCCAGTGACCCATCTCGGCTGCATGACAACCTCTGGTGACGTGAGGATCTCTGTTGGGAAACATCCTGTAAGAGCAGCTCAAGCTCCATCACCTGGACCATGCCTCTTGAGTACAACTGCTTCTGTGGGGTAGCAGGTATCCAAAGGGCGGCACCTCTGAGGATTCACTGCTTCTGGGCTACTCCTAGCTATTCAGTAAATTTTAATGAATTGGCTTGCCAGTTCCAGTATCCTTTTCCAGTTATACAAAACTGAATAAAAGAAAGACCACACACATTTCTCTACTACTGCTCTAAATGTGCTTCTTAGCATTTTTAGAACATAGAAGGCTTTCTAGGAGTGGGTGTATTTTTCTGCGTATTTGTGCTATGAACAACTCAAAGGTCATATCTAAATGGTCTCATAGACTGTACCTCTTCCACTTGGAAACAGAAGCACAGTAAGAAATAATTCTGCTTTGCAAAGACAAGAGAAGGTGTTGAGACAGCCTGAAGCAATAGACCCCCCTCCTCCCTGTAAACAGCAATGGTGCCAAAATAGTAGTATCTGTTAAAAAGATTAATATTAGAATGTAGAGAACAGTTTTGCATTAGATTCAAAAGTAACAAGTCAATAAATAATTTACACTGCCACACTTATTTAAATTCTATTTCTTGCTTCCTAACAAACATACTTAACTTGGATACAACATAAGTTGTATGCAATATAACTTGGATAACACTTAGTGACAGATGACAGATTGTCTCCATAGTTTTATGGGAACTATGCTCTGCAAAATACTGTTTACGACCAGCAAAATCAGTGCTTAGCATAAAAACTGATGGAAACATTTTTCTTCTGTTTTTGTCAAGGTTCTCAGGTTAAACCATTTCAGTTCAACATATGTCTTGGTGTCAGGACCACCACCACCACGTGGTCGCAACACCGCCTCCCCCCCCCACTTCCCTCCCGGTAAGATGGGGAAGGATAAGAAAAGTGGAACCTCCTGAGTTGAGATAACGACGGATTTTTAATAATACCACACGAGGAAAGCAAAAGAAAGGAGAATATAACAATAAGACAAGATATAGAGTACAATGGAGACACTGATACAATGAAAATCTCACCACCACGAGCTTCACAAAAGAGACCCCTCTCCCGGCTAGCTTCCCCTTATATCCCGGGCATGACGTCAGCATGGTATCGAATATCCAGCTATGCCCAACTCCCAGCTTCTGTGAAGAATTAACCCTATCCCAGCTGGACCCAGGACAACATAATTAAAAATGAAGCAAGTAGCATAAATGCAGTATTATAAATATCAAACAAAATTTCTACTCAATCATGTGCCAAAAGGACAAGCATGGAACACAGATTTTGTTTTCTCTGTATTGTCATAGTAACAAACATTTTAAATCTGTTCATCAAGAATGATATAACCCTGGGATATCACAAAACTGAGTTTCACATTACAGAAACTACACCATGTAAATAATAAACTACAAGGACAAGGGGCAATGGGTTCAAGCTGGAACATAGGAGGTTCCACTTGAATATGAGAAAAAACTTCTTTATGATGAGGGTGACAGAGCACTGGAACAGGCTGCCCAGAGAGGTTGTGGAGTCTCCTTCTCTGGAGACATTCAAAGCCCGCCTGGATGCGTTCTTGTGTGATCTGATCTAGGTGTTCCTGCTCCGGCAGGGGGATTGGACTAGATGATCTTTCAAGGTCCCTTCCAATCTCTAACATCCTGTGATTCTGTGATTCTGAGATATCTCACTCAGAGTTAGTGGATTGTATTTCATTTTAGTTGGCATGATAAAGTGAAGAAATGTACTGGGATTTTTAACAGAATGGGTCCTTAGTAACAATTAAATGTTGCACAGGTCTTGTCCCAAAGTGTTGGGTTTTTAATTGTTATTAGAGAGTGGTGTATTTCACTTGCCAGTTACCATAAACTCACCCTCAGATTTCCTGAAGACTCTGTAGCATCCTTCCTCCGCTGTCTCACCTGAGTGTGGGGGACTTCTGCAAGACATGATGTTATTTCTGCTGAGCCAACAGGCTGATACTCTTAGCTGTGCTGAGAGTATAAAATTGTCTTTTATGAGTGAGAGGCAATGAGTGGACAGAAGTAAAGCAGTTTCCTATAGGAGCAGTCAACCTCACGAGGAACAAGATTGATGGTTGGTATTAACAGCAAAGATAAACCCAAGGCAGGGTGCCAAGCATTATATAACTCACATGCCATGCATTTGGTAGCCCTGTCCCAAAGGCCACTCAGGATCCCATATATCTTTCTGGGCTGTGGGCAGGAGGCTGCAGTTTTCCTCCTGCCACACACCCCCAGTGGGCAGAGTTTTTGACCAGGTAACATTTTGTCTTTGTTTGTTTGTGTTATCCTGCAAAAAAAAAAAAAAAAGCCCAGGAGTCGATTGTAATTTCAGGCTGAGAGACATCTGACTTGAAGTGGAGAGAGAATGGGGAGAAACTGGTAAAAAAACCCAAAACATTCCAAGGTTTGTTACGCCATGGGCATATCAGGTGTATGCATTAAACAGCCTAATCTAGCAGGT
>NW_010124599.1:14299-35289 GCF_000699245.1 Pterocles gutturalis
CTAATCTAGCAGGTGGCTGTTCAAGACTTTCAGGTTGGGTGGGAGTTCCTGTTGTTTTGAAAGGTCTGACGTACCACTCAAGGGAGAGTTAAGAGTCCCATTTATTTATCTAATTATTTATTTATTTAGATATTTATTTATTTAGATATTTAGATATTTATTTATTTTTTTTAGATTAGTTATTTATTATTCATTATTCATCATTTGTTTATTATTGTTTATTTTCTGTGGTCCTAAAGTCTAGCCTGTCCCTGAGAAGCCTGGTGCTATGCAACTTCTTTTTTACTTGCCTCCTGATAATGAATTATGCTCCTATGATGAAACACTAAACAGTTCTTTGCTGTCGGCCATGACGAAACCACTCATAGCTTATCTACTGAGTGTTGAACTCCTGTGACCAACTTCTGTTCACAATCTATACGATAAACAAGCACAAGGAACACATTGTCAGCTAAAAAAAAAAATGCAAAAAATTAATCCGACTCTTTCACTGATTGGAGGCCTTCCCAAAGCAGAAAAATCCTGAAGTATGCAATAATGTTACTGCAAGTTGCACCATGCATACATACATCTGCTGAATTATATGTTTGTATAACAGTAAGCCCTCATCATGAACAATGACAAGCCACTCCCATCAGTATAATATACATTTAAAAATTATGCTGTTCCCATTAAATCACTCTGAGAAACTTCTCAGAAGTAGAACGTAAAGAGTGCTTACAGTGATCTTCCCTGAAACTTGAAGGAGTATAATTTTGCTGTGCTTATAAAATGATGTTAAACTAGTTTTTAGGAGTCAAGTATGTAAATGGTGAAGAACTGGACTATGATATGTACAAGAAACCATGGGCAAATGAGCCAGTCTTCAAGGATTCTGCTTATTCTATAGCTCAGACCCAAAACCTCTTCCGTTCTTGCAAGTGTAACGTGTCATCTACTATTGCCGTGCCGTTGTTTCATGTCCCAGAAGATGGCAGTAGTCCCACAGTATTTCATGGATATATGGAGGCTGTTTCCTCTCCAGACTTCCTGTGGGTTTTTTACAGCTTAACTTTCTCTATTTCACCTCTTAAGGAGTAAATATTCATCAGGTGCTAACACACAGTTTGGACCCGACATTTTTTTTTAGCAACTATTAACAATGTGTTTTTTTTTTTTTTTAAATTCTAAATGAAACTAAAATGAAACTAAAAATATTTGTATTAAAATCCCTCAGTAAAGGCCATCTAAAAAGGCACACAGTACTATATATTTACTACTTGACTCTAGGGAGATATTAAAACCTGTTCTGTCTCAGATTGGAGAGCAGAAATGCAATGTGTCAGTTCAAGCTTGAGCTAAGGCATTTTAAAGGCAATGATAGTTAAAGCTAGTTTAATTGCAGCCCAGAGCAATGAGGAAACTTAACCATTTGAGCATGTTATCTGTGTCTGCTCTTACACAAATTGCGGTACAGAGGGAAGCCTTTCTATTTTCAAGTTTGTGTTGTTAATTCTCCATTTAATTAGAAATCTTGTATTTGGCATTTTCTTACATTCCAGAAAGTAGAATCGTAACACAGTAAAAGCGTTATCTTCTCACTTTTGAAAAAGCGTATCACACTGTGGTTGCAGAGGAAATGGAAGATACCAAGCTTCAGGACTTGATACCAAATGACAACTGCAAAGATGGTATTGTACCTATGGAGGCAGCAGCATCCTGTTTTGGAGATCACTGGTGTGGCTTCAGGATTAGCGTGACTGCAAATCCCCTAGGAGAGAGCACAAGAACATGGATGGGTTAATTTCCAACAGACACTGCCCTCTGTATTTATGGCCTTTTGCTTACCTAAGTTCCTCAGTTGCATATGTATTACTAAGTTCAAAATTTCATATCTGGTGTGTCAAAACATCAACAACATCTGCCTCTTTGTGTTTCACTGAGACTATGCCCTGTGTCTTTGTGTGCATCTTCTCAGCACTTCACACAAGAAAGACTTGCGTTTGATTGGGACTTTTAGCTCTTATTTGATTAAAAGTAATACATTAGTTTAATACCATCTCCAATATTTCTGAAGGTTGGTTTCTCCCTGAGTGTCTTTCAGAGCCTATGGTTTCTATTTTTCTAATCTACGAGCCAGCAATTCATTGCACTGTGATTAATACACTTTTTCTCTGCTCGCTGTGTGAACTCTAAAGTACATTGGAGCTATTTTGAGGACAATAGAGGAACTGTAAAGCAGGATTTGTGAAATTACCGTGGTGAAATCCTAGCAAGTTCTTCCTCGACTGCTTCTCCTCCTCTTTCTGTGTTCTTTGAAGTCGGTTGAGTTCCCATTGTGATGATTTGAAACTACTTCAAGGATGAGTAAAAAACAATGTAGAAAAACAATAATGTCTTTTGACCTTAATTCTGAAGGAAAAATGAAAATGTGTTCAGAATAATTACAAATCCATCTGCTCTGCTTTGGCTTCCAGGAGGTGAATACATACATCTTCATTATCTTTGGGAGAATGACAGAAAGGCCCAATTACTCTTCCCAAATCCTCTTGAATGTCTACAACAGTACTGAACTATAATGAGGATGATACGAGGCATTAGAGACTTGGGCAAAATCAGTAGGAGCCCTTTGAGAGCCCAGTTTCAAAAGCCCAAAAGATTCAGGTCCCTGAACTATTACCAATGGGTGAGGATGTTCTGGTGGAATATGAGTTTGCACCCTGTGCCTAGGGCAATCTGTAACTAACTTCATTAATCACCATTTTTAAAGTAAGCCCAACTGAAATGATCCAGGCTCAGAAGATGACAGTGACTGGCTTAACTGGACCCAAACCCACCTGCAATACAGCTGAATGTGGCCCTGTGGCTCCAGCATGAAGAGAGCTGCTGCATGTGTAAAGTGACAGTTTAGACGACAGTAAGGGCATTGCCTCTTGTTGCAAAGCTGCTTAATAAATAAATGAGTACAGCAAGATTGCAGCAAGTGAAAAGAAATTAAGTCTTCACCCCTACCTTTAGAAGAGCTGCTGTAGGCCCTATGGCAGCACAACACTTTTGGTCTCATTGTTGTGATTTAGCACTGCCAAACAACAGCAGAGACCACTGAAGTCCAGATTCACAACCATCAGGCTGTTTTCAGGCAGAGGAAAGTTCAGCTCCAACAGACCCAGCAATGGGAAGGGATGAATGGAGTCAGGCTGCAATACTGGGGAACACAGAGCCAGAGCATTAAGCCGTTGTTCCCAGGAGTGAATACATACACACACTATCCACTGCCCTGTGCCTCAGTGCAGAGGGGGTGGAGCAAGGAGTAAAACCATACGGTTTCTTATGCATTTGCTATTAGCATAGTAGGTGAATAATAGCTGAAGTTACCTTTAGTTCCTTATGAATGGAAAAAGGAAACTATCCTTTTGTGAGGATGCAGGGAGCTACAGACCAGTTTTTGTCCTCAGGAAGGTTATGGAGAAAATCCTCTTGGAAGCCATGTTCATGCACAAGATGCATGTGATTTGGAACATTTAGCTTGAATCTGACCAAACTGATGACCTTCTATGAAGATGTGACTGATTCTGTTGACTAGAGGACAGCAGTGGCTGTTTTCTCACCTTCACACAGTAACCTTACAACCAAATTGCTGAAATATAGTTAGAATAGGTGGATGGAAATTGGGTGGCCTGCCAGGCTCCAAGGGCTGCAGCAAGTGGTATGAAGTCCCACTAGCAGCCAGCCACTGGTGGCATCCCTCAGGGGTTAATACTGGCACCAGTACTTTAAACATCTTTATTACAAACCTGAACAATGGGATGTAGTGGAACTGCAGCATATTCACAGATGCCAAACTGCAGGCAGAAGTTCATGGGCAGGAGAGAAAGGCTGATGCATAAAGAGACAAGTCTCATGAGAAATCTCCAAAGCTAATGCAAGGTCTTGCATCTGGGATAGACTAATCCCATGCAACAGAACAGGCTGGGGGCAGTTGGCTGGATAGCAATTTCACAGAAGAGGTTCTGGCTGACAGCAAGTTGAACGTGAGCCAAGTGTGCCCTTGCAGAAATGAAAGCCAGCTGCATCCTGGGCTGTGTCAGCAAGAGCATAGCCCTTGCTGCTTGCTATCTTGTTGCTAGTCCTTGCTATCACTTCTCAAGGGGTGAAGTGGTTCTTCTCCTGTATTAGGCATTTGAGGCCACCTCTGAACTACTGTCTCCGGTTTAGGCTCTCCAGATCAAGAAAAACATTGATACACTGGAGCAAGACCAGTAGGCAGGTACATTTGATATGACTCCTATGCAATTTCATTTTTATGTGAAACACATGGATTCTGTAGAAGTGCAGCAGAGGTCACTTTGAAACCTGTGGGAATGAAAAGCTACCACCTACCTTTGAATCTAGTTTTGTAATAAGGAAAGAATTCTCACCCGTTTTTAGCCATCCTGTAGTATGTAGGAACTCCAGCACTCTCCATTAAACATCTAGGTCTTATTCTTTTTACTGAAAATTCAGCTACTGCCAAGAATCCACCAGCCTGGTCAGTATGGAAATACAGGGACTCCTAGTTCCTCCTCCAGAGCAGGATTTTAGGGTTTGAAGGTGAAGACCCTCACAGTAATATAAGCACAGCACAAGGATGAGGGGAAAGAGAAGCACATCAGGAAAGCAAGAAGCTTTCAGCACCAGCAAGCTGGAGGCCATGCCATGCCTGTTACGCAGTCACTGTCCAAAAAGCAATGCAATGCCACCGCCATAAACAAAAGCAAAGTGTTTGCGATACACACTTGGGAAGGAATTATACATATTTATGGTGACGGCTATTATTAAATGCTTTAGTACACACCAAATCAAGTTCCTCAAGCATGCCTACGACAATCCAGCATCGTGTTTTGTAAATGCAGCATTTTGGTTAAATGTTGTGCTTGTATTGCCTTGGCTTGTGAACCTGGGGGAGGGCTGATGCAGGCTTTGTGAAACTCCCATGGGCAAAGTAATCTTCTCATTTGCACTTGCTGGTACCTTCGTGCTATTTGCTCATCTTAAGCAATTTACATTCTGTTTCCTCAGGTGTTCCATTGCGTTTAACAGAATCCTAAGACAACTACGAAACAATAGAAATAAAGAAAAGGTTTTCCTGAAAAAAAGAAACTGTTTTCTCAGATTTACAGTGAAAGAGCATGTACTTTGTTTAAACAAAGCGCTTTTTCTTTTTCTTTTTTTTTTCTTTTTTTTTTTTACTTCAAGGAGGAATAGTTTAGACCAACACTCAACATACATTAAACCAACTACGTTTTTCATATGATAACAGCAGGAGTAAAATGTTTGTACCGTGTATGACCTGTAAGTAATTATGATGGTCTTAGCATTACTCTGTTTTGTCAGTGCTAAATGGGACACACTGAATGCTATAGAAGAAAAGTGCAGTCTTATGACAGTCTGATGTCCTGAAATGCCTAGCTGAGAGGCCAGACTGACAACAGAAGCTTATGGAGCCCAGGGTTCTGTACGGATTTAGTGTTAAAGACTGGAATGACAACTCCTAATTTCATATTCCTACATCAATTCTCGGATGTCTTCTAAAAATCTGTTCCTTGGATTAACAAGGAGCCTTCAACCCGCTGTGAAAGGCTCTGGACACAAATTCAAGACTGAGAGAGCCTCCTTAGCCTGCTTTGAAGGTTACCTGTAAGAACTGAATGGAACTACAAAAGTGAAAAAGGTGGAAGCAGAAAACTTGTGTACTTGACAGCTCAGTCCTTACCACCAATTAAGAAGAAGTCAGATTGCAATGGTTGTCATTTTTAGTTTGTAAAAAGGGATTTGCACAATGTTTTCTTTGTACAGACCAAATATTTTAGAGCAATACTTTTTTTGATTATTTAAGGAAGGCTCTGGCCTAGGGAAGTGCAGGGAAGGGTTTGAAAAAGGTGTGCCAAAGAATGACTTAAATAAAGCGGAAATCAACCTCTGCTATGTTCTGTCATTTCAGCATCTTTAGGCAACGTGTGATACTGGACGCCTGACCACTTATTTTGAAAGCTTGAACTTGGCAGCACTAAACAAAGCAATCCAAATTCATGTTTGGGACTGAAAACAGAATTTTGGATTTTAATGTTCTGGAGATTATCTCATTTTCCTTCTACCCACCTTCTACCCATCTCAGTAGAGAACTTGGAGTGAATAAGAAACTGTTGATCAAAATCGAACAGGTTTTAACATATGTTTTCAGCTTCTCCCTTAATTTCATAGCTTCCTGTAACACTCCCTAAAGCTTTTTTGAGGGCTCTGATTCCTGAAATCTGTATTAGACATAAATTTTATTTCCTTCCTAGCACTCTATTCTTTCCCTCAAATGAGCTAGCGTCAGTGATAAGTGGCAACACATATTCCCCTTAAAACATATTCACAACAATGCTAAAGAAAGTTAGGAAAACTCTTTTTCCCTCTCACTGTTAGCAATCTGTTATTTATTTAGAGGTGAAAAAGTCCAATTTAAATAACCATGTTTTCCCATCTTGCCTTGGCTGCTTTCTTTGACCTCACAGAGTAGCCTTCATAAAGTACTGAACTAAGATAATGAGGTGATAAGAGTTGAATTTACACTTATTTTCTGGTTATAAGCATGTGTAGCTTTTTACATTTCATATCTACTGGAGTTAACAATTAGAATATTTTATTTTTCATAAACAAGAACCCACCAAGAGAATGCTTCTTTCTCATCCTTCCCCCTCACACTCCTGGATGAAATACTTTTTTACAGCAATGAAACAAAAATTATGTAGGAAGGCACATCAAGTGTAGAAATCAGAGTGAATTAGATCAGCCACAAATCTGAAGGGATTGAAAATTTCTGCTTAACAGCTACTTCAAATCCACCATTTGCACACTTCGTGCATGGGCATTTGTACTGGGAAAAGATTTTTATTATGGAAGGTAAACGTGGGTCTGAAACTCATTGACACACATCCTTCAAAATTATTTCCATTTTCCTTTTCTGAAAGCAATTTTCACAGTGCATGCTAAATTGCTGCAGATAAATATTTCTCTCGATTGACTTCATTTTTATCTTTGCTTTACTCTGTTCAAGAAAATGAAGTAAGGCTGACTCATATAATCTGTACTCTCCCCAGCAAAGACTGCTCTCCACATTTGCTTACCTAGTTAAAGCAGCAGAGCAAGCTTAGAGGTAAGGAAAAAGGAGCCATTGTCCAGGGCTTCAGACAAGGCAAATTATCAAACAGCAGCTGGGACATGGGAAAAGGATATTTAATAACTTTGTAACAGCCTTTCCTTTGTTTTTACCAGCTTAATGCCACCTGTAGCTTTCGATTTTCTTAGCATTGCATCTGTAGTTCAAGGAAAGCAGATCATAGGACTGGATCTGGCACAACAAACCTTGCAATATTTTTTTTTCTGTGGAGATGTGACATCAAGGCAGACTGATGTTTTCAGAAACTCACAAGGTTATACTAGCTGTGTAATGTATGCTCAAAGCAAAAACATAAGTATTAATAGTCAACTGACACTCGGGATTTGTCAGACTAGGAAACAAAATGTCCCCCAAAGAATACCTCATGAAGTGCCCGGCAAGCCTGCTGCAGTACGGTCCATCTGTGAAAGCAATGCAACCGCATCAGGGCACGGGACCTCAGACTTGAATTGTCATCTCCTTCAATCCTGACCTGGCTGCATGGATCCTCATAAATCATTTCACCTCCATTTCTCCAGCTTTATCTACCTTACCTATAGAGGTTGTAAACTTTCTTTTAAGTGAAGGAGCTTATTAGAAGGAAGATGTACTTTTTCTGTAATT
The DNA here is from genome assembly GCF_000699245.1 of Pterocles gutturalis. Classification (NCBI taxonomy): domain Eukaryota; kingdom Metazoa; phylum Chordata; class Aves; order Pterocliformes; family Pteroclidae; genus Pterocles; species Pterocles gutturalis. The sequence continues at coordinate 22,083 of NW_010124599.1, forward strand.
TTTTATAGAAAGACAAATAGCTGGTGAAGCTGTCACCACTGTGGGAATGAACTACTTTATAGTGACAAACAACAGAGAGGGTGAAGTGAGAACAGACTCAAGAGAAGACCTGAAAGGGACAACAAGCATTTTATATCTGACATCATGCCTTTGATTTGATGAAACTGCTTATGGGTTTCTATTTCAAGGGGCACTTGTGTGAATTATGGGAATGATGCTTCATTTTCAGGTCAGATCAGTTACTGAGCAGTGTTGATCAAAACACAGGAAAATGATGGGAGCTGGATACTCGAGGAGCCTGGTATCCACCCAGGCTAGCAGAAGTCCTTTTTGTTTATCATCAGCTCTGCTCCTTCTGACTATCTTCTGTCTTGCAAGTTATACAAGTGGGAATCCTGGAACTGTAACCAGAATCCTCAGACACACTGATTTTTGTTACCTTTAGTTTTTAGTCTCTTATAGCAATTATTTTCTATTAAGCAAACAAGTTTTTCATGTTACCTGCATTTACAACTATGGAAACAAATCTTTTGTAATTTCTCTGGATTTGGGTGTTTTAATAACACAATGCTAATATTCTTCCCTGAATTGATCCAAGTAAAGTCTTTAGAGAGACCACTTTTAAATTGTACAAAATACAGCAAGGTCCCTGTACAACAGATTTCAAATAAGCCAAACGAATAAACAGTTTTGTGGTTTAAACTAATGCACCAATATGAACATGGGTTCCTTGGTGAAGCTGGGAGAAGGAAGGATCTTCTGTTGTGTACTCAGGCAGAAATAAATCAATCCCACCATGCACAGAGATGGTCAGCTCGAGATGTCAGTATACAAGATATACAACTTTTCTATGCCACTAGTGCCGCAAGTGCATGCTAAAGTAATCTGTGATGGGTTAGCCCTTGGCTGGGGGCCAAATCACACACCCACTCATGCAATTCCCCCCCCCACCTGAGGATAGGGGAGAGAATTAAAGGGGTAAAGGGAAAAAAAGGACTCGTGGGTTGAGATAAGAACAATTTAATGACTAAACTAAAATAATATTGAAAATGATACTATATACAAATATACGAATGGGTGATACACAGTGATACTGCCCCCCCACCCAATGACCAAGGCTCAGCCTGTTCCCGGCTAATGATCCCGGAGCAGGGAGAGTCCTGAAACCGCACTCACAGAACGGAGATAACAGTCCGAGTGTCCCAGACCGAGAGCTGACTGGGGTGGGGGGGCTGAAAGGCCTTGGGAGAGTGACCACCTGGAGCGAGATGTCCCGGAGCAAAAGAGATCTGGAACCAAAAAGGGCCGATCTTCTGGAGGGTCCTCACCTATATACTGGGCATGACGTGTAAGTTATGGCATAGATTATTGGCCACTTTGGTTCTCAGTCCCAAACCTAAGATCAAATCCTGGGCTAGTAACTGGGGCTATACTCCCTCCCAGCTTCTCCAGTCTGCCAACCTTGGCAGCTGCATAAACATCACTTTTTATCAGCTTTCTTCTGAGCACAAATCCAAAACACAGCCTCTTGCTAGCTATTATGAAGAAAGTTAACTCTGTCTCAGCTTAACCCAGGACATAATCCTAAAGTGCTTCTTCCTAGTAACATGTAAGTTGCTTTTACTCATAAATAAATGGGCTTTATTTCAAATACGTTAAAAAGAAAAAGCCACCAAGTGGTTATAATTGTCATGACAACCAAGCATCCTTTGGTATGCTGGGTACAGCTCCAGCAATATTCTCAAACTTTGAGGAGAACCTGTTAAGTCCTACTTTCAGTGCTCAGGAACTCTGAAGCTTGAGAATTTCTAGAGCAGTACCTAACATTTCAAGTATTGCTCACTCATCACTAACTAACCTTAGGCACAACCATCACAACTCATTGGCTACAGATAAAAATGTGACACTGAAAAAGTGTTGCTTCAACAAAAGTATATGTTTAAAAATTTTTGTAGTATAAATTCAGTGTTTATAATAAATACTTGTCAGATAGAACACACATCACATCCAACTTTATAGTATTTTAGGATCAATTAGATCCAGGAGCAGTTCTCAGCTCCCAAGTGAGAATAAAAACACAATCTACACCTTGACTGCCTTTATGTCTTCCTTAAAGGCAAGTCCCAGATTTGGAAATGCGACAGAGTATATCCAGACCTTTACCCTAGGCAGTTTGTAATAGCTGTATTATCTCTTCCTGGCTCTGCACTGTGACAAGTAGACTCTTTTATCAATTACATCCAAATCTCTTAATGGGTTTGTCTCCTGTGTGCTTCATTATGTGCCATAGTATTTGGAGCCATATTATCCATCTCTAACAGGACAGACAACTTCAGAACAAGAGCACCTTGTGCTGGTTAAACCCTCCCTGAATCGGTCACATCCACTTTTCATTTCAGAGAAATTGAAGACTATTGTTGTAACCGCATGCCAGACCAGATTACTGCCTTCAGGTTTTCTGATGAGTTCTGTATTCCAAAAAAGAATTTTTTTATATTCGCTTATTGCAATTCCTTCACCAAATGGAAATTTACAACCAGTTACTGTTCCCAAATATGTACACAGCACTGGCTGAAACACAAGAGAGCAGATATACCGGAGAGTGCAACTACACAGGAATACTTAATGAAATAGTAATTTTGCAGAACAAATAAAACTTAAATAATCATCAGGCATAATTTAAATAATCCCCTGCCTTCTACCTGGAAGGAAGAGTGCAGATGTGGGACGTTTTTCTGAAGGAAGAGTGCCTGCACCCCACAGAGGAAGGTCTCTGCTTTAAAACTCTTACGTCCTTTGGTCTCGTAGACTTCTCCACCATCACCCTGTTTCCCATGTGGCTGGATACTGTGACAGCCTGGTGGATTTGCAGAAAGGCAGCTAAGTTTTTTTTCATCACCAAGGTGTAATTTGAAGTGCCTAAAACCATGTGATTCTTTTCTAGACCTTTGGCATGAATTTTTATATGAGCATCAATTACTTTCTTCCTTAAAATTGCTTTATTTATTTGGAAAGCAGAGAAGATATCTCCTAGAGATATATATACAGGTAGACCAAACATAAGGATGATGTTTGCACACTGTTCAGTGCACATTTACTGACTCATTTCTGACATACTGTCAGATATAAGGCACTTAAATACTTTTAACACCACTGTGAGTGTCATAGAATGACACAATTATAATAGAGTGTAAGTAGCAAAGATTACTGGCTAGACAATGGCCCAAATGCCCATGTTGCCTAGCTTGAGCTTAGGTAAAAGGAAAATGATACCTGAAGATCATTATCAAATGGTAAAAATAGAAGATATTTAACTTAAGGTAGTATTATAGTAATTTTCATAATTACCTTTGAATGTTAGAAGAACAAAATACAAAAAATGCAATTCTATTACATTATAATCCAACAGATGCTTGCATTTTTAGTTCTGAAGAGTAACTATAGCAGAATAAGTCAACTACATGAAAAGGTGATGAAAGCTTATGATATGGTTGCAAAATTTGAGTAATTTTGTGTGCACCCAACAATTTATATCTAATACACTAAATGGTAGTTTGCCAAGGGGGAGAGGGTGTGGGTATAAAACTGGATGCTGCTCAGTTAAAGTTTATGAGGCTGGATTTTTCTGACTTCCCCCACTCTGAAAGGGTCCCTTGGATGTCCTAGCTGTGTCCAGGCACCAGGTGCTGTCAGGATCTCTCCACATCCACTCCTGAGTTAGCTGAGGCTGAGGTAGGCATGGACTGCAGATCCAGTTCTTTCTCCATGTGATTCACATCAAACTCATCTCAAACGCAACAAAACCTCAGTTAAAGCAGGGCATCAGCCCTTCCGCCCCCCTCCCGAAATCTTTCTGTGGCCAATGTCCATAAGGCTGATGCCGCACTTGTCCAGCAGCTTTCCAGAGAGTCTGAAGCTTGGTGGCAGGTACTCATAAAAGTCAGGTGGTGACTGGGACCCTCGTCAGAGCCCAGCCTCAAGGCCAAGCCTCTTCAGTTCTGAAGGGCTTGGTAACCCTCCCAGTCCCACCCTTGGACCAGAGGGTTGAGGTCCCCTCAACTCGGGAGGCCAGGCTTAGGCTCTGCCTTTAGTGGGCGATTATTCATTAATTACTTACAGAAAGCTCCTGCATCCTCAGGTTTACTTAAATTTGACATTGTAACTCTGTAGATTTTAGTATCTTGAAATGATTGTCAGTATTAGGGGGGTGGCTTGTGCAAAAGAAGAAAAATAAGATTTATTTCAATTCAGGATATAAACTGAAATTGAAAGCCTCATTTAAAAGTGACAAAGTAGGATAAAAATCAGTGGATTTTTAGGGACATGACATTAGTCAAACGATATCCAGTGCACAGGTATTTCTGCTTGTGGGAAGAGCTTGACAAAGAAATAAGTTTCTTTGACAATTAAGAGGCTAAGGAGAGGCAGGAGACATTTTAGCAATGTTTTATGCTTTGCTTTAAGCTTGAAAGTTATTTTTTTGAAGATTACTTTTTCTCAAATGTGAGGTTTCAGCCTTGCTTAGACTAATTCATGTACCATTACTTGAATTCAGAGCTCTATTGGCTTTCACTGTATTGAAAAATCATCTGCGTAGTTTTTCTGCTTCAAGAATTTTTATGCATCCACTGCTGTCTGGCCTCTTTTTTGTTTGATTTTCTGAGTGACAGTCACTCAAAAAAAATTGGATAATAGCCATATTGCCATATCTACAGTCTCAAATTATGTCTTATCTTTCTTGACTGTTCTACATATTATTAAGAAGGATGTTTCTTCCCAAGAACTTGGGAGTCAGTGAACATTCAAATAAGGAGAGCAACCTTTTGTTTACACACTTTATTTCACTTTTTATAATTTATACTGTTATCAGAGTAAATAGATGTCTGTTTCCAAAAAACAGCAGTGGCATGATACATCAGTATCTATACACATCAGTATCCACATACATCAGTAAATTTAAATCTGCTTTATGATAGGTAGCTCTCTCCAAATGATGTACTTTGCAAAACAGGTGAATACCTTATTTGGATACAAATACTTACTGTTAAAACCTATAATCTGGTGTAACTTTATAGATGTGAATGTGGATATGTTAGAAAATGTTTACAGGCTATTAAAGTAAGTTCTGGCTAACTCTCTAAGATACTAGAACCAAATACATTAGAAAAATGCATATGAAAAACAGCAAAATTGGATTCAATATTTCCTGATCAATGTTCTCAAAAAATGACAAACCCTTTTAACCACTGTTTTGCACTACCTCTACTATCTAGGAAAAGCATTTAATGTCAAATGGCCTTACACAGAACAGACATGTTCCTAAATGTTCCTGCATGGGCCTGAATTCATGGTTGTGGAAAGCAAACAGTGGCCCTGGTCTTTTCTTCAAGAATAAGATGTGCTACAGGTATGCCAGGACTTCCCTCTGACAGCTTAGAAACTTAACAAGTAATAAAAAAAAAAAAGTAATAAAAAATATGGTCCTGAGCCATAAACTGAAGAGAAATCAGTTTTTGTAAGAGGCATGGTATGATGTAGTGTTCTGCACATGTTAATGAGATAATGCACAAGAGAAGCATTCATTTTTAGTCTTGTTGGGAGAGTGAATATATTTAATTAGATTAAGTTTATAGAGTATTTTTTGGTATTGTGTGTTGCAAATAATTAAAAAGTTATTAGATCCTATGCTTTTCTTTTTTTTTTAATTACTCTAATATTGATTTTAGAAACTTTAATGCTCCTATTTAACTGTTAGGAATATTGGCCTTAATGTAATAGACATCAGACATTATGTTAGGATGAATATGGTGTCAGATAGAAAGAGCTCCAACTAGCTGTATCTTAACAATGAAGGATGCAAATCCCTTAATGGAAAGATGTATCATATTGCTGCAGTACATTGGAATGATGCAATATAGTCTAGATTGCTCATCTTAAATATTCTGTGATTCATTATAGGTTTCATGAAATGCTTTCATTAGGTGTTTCACATAAGTTGTTTGCATTTGTTTCAAAGAAAAGTAAAGAACAAAATTAATATTAAAATTAATTACTGGATTCATTAAGGAATAAATCAAGTCACTTTGATATCAGAAATGGAGTCTACCTGTTTTGATGGAAATGAAAGTGAAATTGGGTAGAATCCTGCCCTTATTTGAGACAATGGCAAAGTTCCTGTTGTGTTTTAAAACCAACAGACTAAATTCTAATTTCATTAACCAGGGCAAGAGGGTGTAGAAAGTGTGATTTCAGTAGAATTATTAACGATTTATCAGTGTTAATGAGAGTAGAATTTGGCTTAACAGCTTCATGTTGTGTTGGGGAATGCCTACCTTTACTGTTTTTAGTATTTTCTTGTTACATTCTTCTGTACAGCTCCAGCAGTGTCTTCAGAGGAGAATGAAAATTGTTAACAGGTTTCTAATCAATCAGGAATGACACAATATAAACCCAAAATTTGGAAGCAGAAACATAATGAAATGTATATTTGGATTCATTGTGCCCAGTGATGTTAATGACTTAGGAAAAATCGAACGGAAAGAAAATAGTCCTACTAAGTAGCAAAGAGGAGATGCAGTTTGGCTCCGCTTATGAAGTGCAGGAAAACTGGCATGAAAAATAAAGGAAATGCAAAAGAGGTCACATAAAGCAAAGGCAATGCTGTCTCCAGAAATCTCTTTGTAGCAGTGCCTCTTAGTAGTCCAGCTAAAATGATTTCTGCTTCAAATATTGCATAATTCATTTCAATCAATAGTGGTTATAAATCAAATTTTGTAAAAGGTCTCAGCCCTGAGTGACAAGGTGAGCAATAGCTCCTTTTATGAGCATGTTAACATCAACATGCCTGCCTTTGTCTTTTTCTTCCTCTACTTTGTAAAACACGTGTCTTCCTTGTAAAATAATGCTAGAGCTTTATTGTTTCCTCTTAAATTTTTATGATTTTTCTTGGAGGAGGGAGTTCAGTCTTCCATTTCTGAGTCAGTCTTTATCCTTGTAATGCCCCCTACCCTATGGGCAGAAGAAACCAACTGCTTCGAGTTATCACACACGTTTTACAAGGGAGTAACCAGATCTTCAAACTCAGCAGGGCAAGTCAGTTTGCAATGGTCTAGGCCAAATCTTATAATTAAGTGCCATGGAAATGTAGGAGAGAAAGGGCATGAGGACTCAGTTAAAGCATACAGCGCAGCCTGGAAAGTATATTTTCTGCCAGAGGTGATTCGGGTTTCAGTTGCCGCCCTACAACTGGCTTTCTCATGGTGTAGGTGAAGTCTGTGGTCCTGAAGTCAGGGGAAGCTGACAGGCAAGAGAAAACAGTAGATAAACCTAGAAGCATTTTTCCCATGCCCAGCTGTAGGTAAGAAGACATATGTTTGTGCAGTGAGGGTAAATGGCCATGGGGATATAGTATATTCTCCAGCACTTCCAGTTATCTCATTAAGAAGAGACATTTTAGGTGAGCTGTTCAGACAGTCTCAGAGCTCTCTCAGAAAGCTGCACAGCAGAGCTGGACATCCTTGCACATTTACCCAATACATAACTGGTGCATGCTTTCAGATACTCAGGTAGTAAAGGTTTGTAAGCAGTGGTGATATCTTTAATTAATTGTAGTAATACAGATTGGAAGGAACAGAGGAGCTTTCAGCATATCAGCCTTTCTCCCAGCTTGAAAAAGACATTTTCTGCTTCTGTTTTGGACCAGAAGAACAACTTGTGCCTTCTCCCCCTACCTCATCTGTGTTTTTTGCCCAAGCTACAATAATTTAATTTAAAAAATGCTTTTCCTATATCCTTAGGCCATCATAGTAACCACAGAATTGCTACCAATGCTGTGAGAGCAATAGAAGATTTCTAATCCAGAATAACTGCAGAGGGCAGCATTAATTCACCATTTAAACTCTACAGTGCCAGGGAAGGACAAGGTCCCTTGAAAATCCCAAATTATGTTTTACATGTAAATAACAGAGGGCTTTGATAAACAAGTTCAGCATGTATTGCGAAGAGCAAATATGGGAGGATTTTGTGATACAGAATTTGTTGAAAAAGTACATATCTATATTGCATTATATTTTTCAGATTCTAAATAGATGGAATAGGATGTGCATTCTGTAAGTACATAAATTGCTTACACTTTATTATGACATGCTACAATACAGTGGTATTCATCAACAGATGATAGTTTTTTACAGTATGAACAAAACCACAAAAGAAAGATGGCAGGAAAACAAGTTTGACATGGTTCTTATTTCTCCCTGGTGCATTTCAAGTTAATAAGACTTAATACAACTAGGAACTAATTCTCTTTGATGTGGTGTTTATTTACATGGCTATCCAATTTTTAGTAGCAGTGAAGCTGTTGTTCTCTCTATAATTCCTAGGACCATAAAGCAATTTTTCAGGGAATAGGGCAAACTTGTATCTTTGGTCATGGATAGGTAGTCTTGTAAGCACACTCTCCAAGAGAAAGGGTTCAAAATATGTTTCCCCCTTGTAAACAAAATAAAATCCAGATTTTTTCTCATTTGCTAATGTTCATCCCAGAGATCACTAATAATATTAATATTTCCCTGTTTGCAAGTGTCTGGTTTTATGGGTCTCAGAGTTTTGTGGGAGCTTCAGAGCAAATTTTCAGTGCAGAAAAGGAGCAATAATGCACACACCCTATTCAGATAGACATCTGCTGTATTTCTCAATCTTGCTCAGTAGATCATTACTTTTCCAAGAGTCCTTCCAGACTTGTGCCATATTTTGGAGAGTTCATGCAACAGACCTTCCCTTCTGGTCTTCTGGTACTGTTTATTCGGTTTAATCTGATCTTGACTTCTCCCTTTCATTACTGCCTGACTCTGTATGGAGACTAGATATTCTCTAGTTAATATTATTAAAATATATAATTGTAATTTTTTCAGTGCCATATCTATGTGAATTTAATCTCCGATTTCAGTAAAATTAAATGTTTCTAATTATGTATACAGAGGGTTTGGTGTGTATATACACATCATGCTCCATCTGAAAAAGCTCTGAAGCTCACTCTGGCTGCTCATCTCTGTGGATTCAGATTACAAGAGTCTGATGGGAAACCACCTTTCCTTCTGAGGACACTTCACAACAGCTACTTGCAGCTGCCATATTTACTCTATTTTTAAGTTTTTCACCAATAAATTAAGATTTTAGTTTAGTGTTGTCAATTTGAAGAAACAGAAAGCAAACACTGGATCCTGCCTCTAAGCTACTGTTTAAAAAACATAAACATAATCCAGAAAAGATGGGTCTTCCTGTTGGGGGAAGATCTTCAGTCTTCCCTGTTTCACTTGCACCACGAAGTGGGATGTCTGTAGCCTGTGACAATATTTGCTTCAAGTTTATGGCCATCCCCCATCTCCTTTTTCTAGTTAATGGTGTGAACTGCAACATATATTAGTCTTAGCATTAATTTTAATAGAAAAGTTCACTGTTTAAAATAGATGAGGGTTTTACTTAGATTTTCTAAAAAGACTCCACAGATGCAAGTGGATGCTAACTGCCTGCTGCTATAACAATTTGTCCTCCATCCTGAATAATATGTTTAATCATGCCATGACAACAACAGCCAGCAGCATGTTGACTAACTGCTCCAGCTTTCATGCTGTGTAGAGACTGATTACACTAATGCATGAAGGACGGGAATGGATTTAAATGGCAGCCAGAAACTTTATTAACACATCCCTGGTAAAAAAGCTCAGCTCTTCTACTTTATAAAGTTGTCACATATCAGTCATTAAAGTTCAGACAATGTGGAAGTTAAAATAATACAGAGGGAATACTATGATATTTATTGTCATTTTCAAAGCTTTTTGTCAGAATGGGTATGGAAATAGATTTTATGATTTGAGAAGACTGCTTGTTGGTTTGGCATAGCAGATACAAGGGTATTCGGACTCCTGGATGTAAGAGTGAGGTAAGCCTTTATCAATGTATTATGTATATAGATGATATATACAAAAAGAAAGGTTATAGGTTTCATGTTGATAGCATAACAACAGCATTACACTGCTGGATATTCATATTAGGATTGAAAATACATGCAAACCAGATAATGAATCTGTTTCAGCTCTGGAGGTCCTTATAGACATTTAAGGCGCCTTCAGAATTAATATTTAATGACACTGTGATCCCGACAACATTATAAGGAAGATCTAAGTACAATTTTTTTTTCAATAAAAGAAGGTATGTTCTGTGTTTCCTTATGTGAAAACCAATTCTTTGTACATAGATAGGTGAATTGGATGGTTTACGGGTTAAAAACTGCAACTTTGAGTGGTTTGTTCTGATGAAGGAATGGCTCTTTTGCTAAGAGCAGGTAGCTGTTGTCTTTTGGTCCATTTTCCACAAAGCCAGACAGATTCCAAGCATGGCATGCAACTGTTAGGATAATGTTATCACCACATCATTCTAACAAATCAATAGCTGCAACGTTATAAGAAGGAATGTTAAAGTGTATCTTGCTATTTTTACTATGCACTAATTCCTGAACTGATTTTGCCCAGATTCACGTGACTACTCTGAAAGACGAACCAAATTAAGGACTGGCTGATTAAGCAGCTGGCGTAACTTGTGGCCAGAAGGAGCATCCCCTCTGCAGCTTCACTAGCAATCAGCTTGTACATGAGAAATTTCCCAGCACCTTCTCTGTAAACTCCCTCTCCAGTGCTCACCTGCCCTGACCCGCCTGAGACCACCGGGGCTGTGGGAGCACCAGGGTGATACCTCTTCAGACAAAACCTTTTTTGGGGGGGTATAGCACATGGAGTTCTTTGGGATCTTCTTCTCTGAGACGCATTGTTACTGCCACTGCAGTAATCCAGCTAGCAGTGGAGGTGTAACAGGCTCTGATGCATGGTTTAGAGTTTGCATCAAAAATGAGGCAGCATTTTGAAGCAATTTTGCCAATCGTCAAAGCTGCAGTCATGGTGCTAATGGAGTGTGTAGCCCACTGATAAGAACCAGTGAGGAAGCTGGGGCAGTGTGGGAGGCTCTGCTCTGTGAGAGGGCGGTTGGGGACTCATGGTTGGAGACAGAGACATGGCACTGTGGCTGGGTGGGTGTCTGACCTCTCCATTGCTAGAAGAAGAAAATAAATACCATGTTCATATCAAACAACAACTATGTGCATTGCTCTGCTCCAAAACCTACTCTGTGAGATAACAGAGCAAAGCCTGTAAACCATTTCCCTTGTGGTGTTGCTGGATGCCTCGCTATTACAATTGCAACGAGAGATACCTTTTGTCGATGTGAGTACAGTCAGGCATTGAACATTTTGCTGCAATTCTATTCACCACCAGCAACTCTACTAGAAAGATAAACTTGGAGGCTTTCAGGAATGCTCAAAGGTCTACATAATTCTTGGAGATGAAATAAAATACTATGCTCTTTGTAGATATGGTAACAGATTATTAAGTAAAACATGTGAATAAGAAATAGGAAAAGTATATGAAAAAAATATTAGCTGTATCTGAGCTAATCAAGTAGCTCACACCTCTTAGCACCCTGTAAATAGCTCATATTTTTACAGCCTGATTTCTGAGCCTAGAGCACATTTCAGCATAGCCTGTGTAAGATAGGCCTTTTAGAGTGCTCTTACTGCACTTTACAGGCCATTATCATCCATTAGGTAGAGGAAGAATCCTAAGCACTGCTAAGTTGTACCCAGTCATGCATCTGCTTCTTGCTTTGTAACAAACAAGCAAATAGTTGCAACCTTCTTATTGCAGCCTTAAAGTAGTAATGCTATGTTCGGAAAAAGGGCAGCTTGATTTAGTTTAGTGGTTAGTGGATGGATTTTCTGTGCAAAATAAATTATTAAAATCTATGTGATATATTTACTTCTGTTAAGAAGAGATCCTCTCTTATGGAAGTCTCCCACCTACCCTTCCTCCTGTTGCTTTCTTTAAATGAGAGGGAGCACTCCAAAACTGCAGCTATTTATCATTCCTAAGATTTTGCAAGTCTTGCTTTCCTGCTACGAAGTAATGATTTTCAATGTGTTTTAGCCAAATTTTTCTGAAGTACCAATGATCCATCCAAAGATGCCAAACAAAGAGGTTGAACTTAAGCTACTTCCATCAGTATTTCAAGCTATTATTTTCTGGATAGTGCAGTTTCAGTTTTTTAAAGCGTGTGGCTATGACACTAGCAAATATGGCATTAATATGTATTAGAAAGTCACTAAATATGTATTAGAAAGTCACTTAGTAACGAGTCATCAGCAGTCTTCTGAAATGGACCTTCAGAATTTGCCATTCCATGCAGGCATTAGTTGTTCATTTTGAAACGTAAAACAAGTAACTTTGAATCTGTTGTGCAAATTTGGAATTGCTATGCAGAAGGTAGAGAAATGAATATATATGTATTAAAGAGTGTTAATATCTGATATTTCAATGGACAAGCATATCATGCCCATGTTACTGCTGTTTAAATGTCATTGGTAAGTAGGGCCAGTTGGATAAATGATTGCAGGTCATTATTGTTAACATAATATTGTTAAGGAAAGATAGAGTGGAAATATTTCACCATTGGGAAGGTGAGACAAGAATACCATGCATTGATTTAAATGTTGGCAGTATATAAGAGAGGAAAATGGAATACCTACCTTGACAGAAATGAATGCAAATTGAGCATCATTTGGAGAGAGGAGGAAACAATCACGATGACAACAAATTCAAATAAACACACTCAGTGTGTAAAAGCAACTCTAGTGCAAGCACTTAATGTCTTCAGGTTGTTTTGCTGGTGTGTTGTTATATTGTCCTGGTTTCAGCTGAGACAGACTAACTTTCTTCGTAGTGGCTAGTGTGAGGCTGTGTTTTGGATTTGTGCTGAGAAGGCTGATAATATACTGATGTTTGTACTTGCTGCCAGGACAGTCAAGGACTTTTCAGCTTCTCTGCTGTGCCAGTGTCTGCAGGTGCAGGAGAAGCTGGGAGGGCACACAACCTCAATTACTGGTTTAGGATTTGACCTTAGGTTTAGGATTGGGACCCAAACTGGCCCATGGTATGTTCTGTATCATGCATGTCATGCCCAGTATATAGATGAGGATCTGTCTGGAAGTTCTCTCCCTTGCTCTGTGTTGTCTACCTTTGGGTCACCCCTCTCTCAGGGTCTTCTTGGTCTCTCAGGTGCTCAGGCTCTTGCCTCCATTCCATGATTGTGGTTTTGGGACTCTCCC
>NW_010124600.1:0-4221 GCF_000699245.1 Pterocles gutturalis
TTTGTTCTTTGCCCTGTAAAAGTCTTTCCCTCTCCTATCTCCCTCTGCTCCTAAAAAGTAGCCAGTAAAATATATTTTCTTCATTGATTTGCAAAAGCTATTTTTCCCAACTGGATTCTTAAGCTGCACACTGCACCCTGTAAAAAATATTTAACCTAATTTACAAAATCTATTTCTCTCCTTGGGCCTTTAAGCTGCTGTTGCAGAAGTGATGAAGGTGTTCTCATTCAGACTTTTATCGTTCCTGGGCCCCTTGCCACCTGTTTTTATTTTCCCCCTCTTCCACTTTCTTCCCATCTCTCTTACACAGGCACCATGCTTGTCCATCAGAGCTGATTCCACGTAACAGGAGATGTGTTTTCACACGATATCTAATCCCTAACCAAGGGGTAGCACGTAGCAGTCCAACTTTAGCAAGAAAGTAAAATTGATCAGGAAGCAACTTGAGAAAAATGGCCAAATATTGGTTTATCATTTTCATTACATGCAGTAGAATTTGCAAACAGATCTGCTTACTTTTAGTTCTGTGTCTTAATATTCAAAACCAAGATACTTGTCCCCTGCCACCAGTCCCTGTGTCAACTGAGGGGCTTTATGTGAATAACCAGATCCACTCGAGTTCACTTTGAGACTTACATGGCTTTTGTTTTTCCTTAAGACGTCTTCTCTTATTTATCAGCTCACTTCACCAGCAAATATCATGCTGATTCCAATGGCTACCACGGTTACGAGCAACAGTCATGAAGTTTTCAATAATTTTGCAAACTGCACCTGAGATCTCTGTTTAAACTCAAGCTCACAGTGCTAAAGAAACCACGGAACAGTCCAGCCTACAGCAAGCTACAATATCAACAACTACCAAAACCCTGGGAACAAAAAAACCAATGACCCGAAATCCTCAAACAAGCTCATTTCTGCTCAAAAGCATTAATTGTTGCAACTGTGAATTGAAATGCTGTCCTAGAGATTAAATTTCAAGTTCAGTCAAACTGACATATATAATCCAATTTAACTTTATGTTTTTGCAATTACTTATTGCAATTAATGATTGAACACTGCAGAAGGCCCACTAGCTGTAGAAATGAGTTTAATTGCACTGCACGGTGGCTGTAAGCCTGTAAAACCCATGCAAGATGTTGTCACGTGGAGCTCCAGGCCACGCATGGTCCCATGTGGTGACATTTACCCCGTGCAGCCCTGGGCTGTGCATCGCCCGTCTCCCAGGAGGTGACATGCACGTCATGCCTGGGAGCTAATGGCACCTTCAACATCCCGTCATCGTGGTGTCCTTTGACAGAAAGGCACGCAGTTCCTTTGTTACAATCACAATGTGATTCATTGAAAAGCAAACCAAAATACCCCACGGCCCCAATATTTTCACAGGAAGCTTTGCATTAAAAAGATGAAAACTGCCTGTAAAAAGAACATGCTACATGAAGCTTCCTTGCCCTTTGTTTTTCCAGAGGAAAACCACCACCCTATTGAGCATATTTTGCATGTGTGCGTGTTACGTTAATTATGCACACGGTTTTCTCTGTAAAATACACGTGCATCAGCGATGATGTAATGCAAAAGCAGAGACAGAGATAAAAATGACAAAAAAATCAAAAAGCTAACAGAAAACCATGTGTCTCAACTAAAAGTTTACTCAAAGCACACTCGTTTGTTTATCTGATAGATCTGCCTCCACTGTAACCTCAGGTGAGATAATATATGTGACTTAGTATATACCAAGTATTTTTTCTCTTAATATCTATCCTCATTAATATAGTCTCCTTCAAAGGAATGGAGTAGTTCATGCAAAGTTCAAATGAATATGGTTCAATTTTGCAAAAAGTATCTTTTCTTTTGAGTGTTGCCACTTACTGCATCACTTCATCATGAATTAAACATAAATTCATGATAAAATCATCAAAATGCAAAAAAACCAAAGAGATGGTAGAGGGATCAAAGGCACCTTCTAGTTGCCAGAGAAACCAAAACAGCAAACGAATTTGAAGTACACGGCACTCGCGCAATCTCCTAGTGCGCATGACGTGTATGAAGGAACTCTTCATCTCTGTGTTTCAGCAGCAGAACTGAAATGAACAGAGAATAAATTCATTAATATTATGCTCAGATGGGTTAACAGTTGTCGGATTAGTGGGTGGCACTTCTGAAAAGCACCGTGGCAGGTCACTGAAAAGAAGTTCATACCGTCACTGTGCAAGTCAAGTGGTTCCAAGAAATACAGATCCGAGTTTTTCAGGGTCTTATTAATCAGGATCACATCATTTGTCTCAGTTCTGAGAGCACAGAATAAATGATATTAAAGAGTTTGGGTTCACCAACTGTAGCTTTCTAGGCTGAGTATTCAAAAACATCACCACTCCAAAACGTGTCTAGCGTAGGACTGAATGTTTCTCAGGAGTTCTCACTTCCCCCATCCTCCTCTCTGCTATCTTCGGCTCGTGCACAGAGGCTCCAAAGACACCACTTGTAATATTATTTTATGTAATATGGAACCTGTCCAGTCTACTTACTCATCTCACCAAGATGACAGACAAAATAGCGTATGGTAATGATTTTCAGTCACGGCTGCCCTTGCCGGGGTTTGAAAGGGGAAAGGCTCTGTCTCCATTACTGGCTCCCTGAAAATCACGTCCTCCGGGGAATAAGAATTGTCTCCTTTGTTAGCTGTTCTAATTCTCTGATTAATAATGATAGTTTTGATTTAAATAGGGGCAAGAGAAGCAGCAAAGCAATATCAGCCCAGTAGAACCTACTACAAGGCAACTGGCAGTGCAACTGCTGCTCGGGGGGGACCCAAACCCCCCTAGTGACCCAGGCATCCCACCACAGGAGCCACCTAGCAGATTTTATTTGGCTAGCTGCTGAAGTACATGCCTCTACAAAGAGGTCTCTGGTGGGGGCAGGAAGAGGGGCATGTCCCCCTGCTCCCTCCCTGTGGGCTGGGATGTTGGGAGGGGTTTTGGTTTCCCTCCCAGGTAGAGCCCCCATGTCCCAGGAAAGCCCCTTCCCCAGCACTATGCCCCTGGTCTGTTGGACCTCCTGGGGCTGTCCCATGGCTGGGACCTCCCTGCCCCTGCGGCATCGCACCTGCTAAAGGAGCAAAACCCGGGCAAGAGGAAACCAGCTGCAAGGAAGGAGGTCTCCTAGAACAAGGGTAACCCTCACGTGAGTATACCAGGTAATGAGGAGGCACAGAGGAAAGACTCTGCATGCCCTGTTCGCCACTAATTAGCTGCTTTGGGTCCAAAAACAATGTCATAAATGGTCAAATCATGAATGTTCTTTATTTTAAAGCATAACAGAAGGATAACACGCTAACACTCTTTAGATGATGTTTCGAGCAAGAGAAGAACCTAAGGCAAACACTTCTGAAGTTCACCTTAGTGCTGCCTGTGCGGTACCCTTGAAGGACTAAGCAGTGCTGGCCCTGGCATATTCATCATTCTGCTCCTGTCGCGGCGCTTGATGGAATGTTTTTTCAGGAGGTAGAGACTAAAATGAACCAGAACTAATTGCAGGTATATTTAATAAAAGCATCATCATTGTAATGAGTACACAACTGCTACGTTAATGCTGAATAATGTTTAAGCTACTGAACAAGTCCATATTGTTTCACCTAATGGGATTCGCCGATTACCAAATAATTAATTCTACTCTAATTCTGCAAGGCCATGTGGAAATGTGAAACCCACTCATAAATTAATTAATGCTCAAGTCAATAAAAGAGACAAGTGTCTGGGACTTACTACTGCTTCTCCTGAAATCAATCAAAGCATTATCACTTACTCTGAGCCGTACAGGATTCGTTTTGGTTCTTCAAGCATTTGGTCTAGTTATTACATCGTAATCACACGTAATACAAGTCTGGCAGACATGGGCAAACACTGAGCAGCCAAAGCTGCTCTGAACCTTTCACTCCTCTTCAATTACGCTGATGTCCCTTTTCACAGCTTCAAAACTCTCTTACTCCCATTCTCACTATTTTTCCCACCCTGTCATATGCCCTTCGTGGAGATGTTCTGTACTTCTGGTCAGGACACTGAATCTGAAGATACCGTTACGGATCCTTACTTCCCATTTTCCAGCTCAGTTGCACAGGCTATTGGCACATTTGTTGTGGACACTGTTTACAGAGCCAGGAAAGCAAACAGCCTAATAGATCAATTCTTTAAAATAAAATAAAATTTAAATAAATAAATAAATAAATAA